>NW_010294424.1:313-3255 GCF_000700745.2 Antrostomus carolinensis
GGCGCCGGGCAGCGCCCACGCACGGCCCCGCGCCGCCGGGCTGCCCTGGGGAGTCGCGCTGGGAGATGAAAACCAGCTTTGTCCGGACTTGGTCCGACTTGGAAAGCGGCGGCACAAACTTTCTGCCTCATTTCAGCACTGCTGAAGCCCTTGGGGTCTGCAGAATTAAACAGGTCTACCACTGAAACGTGATCACCCGGAGCCAGGACGCCTCCTGCAGAGAAAGACAGAGGTTCCAAGTGTTGGCAGAGCTGCTGAACTGACATTTTCCACGGACAAAAATATTTTTAACACCTACTGTTTTTAGAACAATGGATCATACCAAGGGCAACTGTAAGAAATGAGCCTTGGACAGCATCTTTTGATTTATAGCTTTACCAGAAAACCTTCTCAATCTACTATGAACAAACTAATAATGTGCATTTATAATTAATTTTTATTCCTATTATATATTAGACTATGAAGTGTGATGTCAACAATAATAAAGTAATGTGAGGATAAACTAATTTCTTAAAAAAAACCCCACAACAAAATAACTGGTTTATATAAAAAAGTGGTTTTTTTAGTATAATTTTAATTTCTGGATTTGTTTGTAGCCTTTGAATACACAAGTGCAAACACGCATGAGTATTTTAATACATGTAATATGTAACTGCTATGTGTTCCTTGTCTTTTAGCTTCATTTTCAGACATGTGATTTCCAATGTCACCCTTCTAATCAAAGAGAGGAAATTCAGCATCATGGCATTTGTGGATTGAAGAAGTAGTTTAAAGAGAGCAACTAGAAGCAATCTTCATTCTCCAGGTTATGGAGTGTCTGAGTGCATAGCTACAACTTAATAAGATGTATTCAGGCAAGAAAATCCTGAAACATGATTGCACACAGTTGCTTAAGATTGTAATTAAGGATTCTTCTTTCCTTTGTCCTCCTTCCCCCAGTCCCTAATTCATTTTTCACAAGTTAATCTAAGTAAGACACTGCACTGATCCTTAGAGGACAAGGTTCAAGGACAGATTATCTTTTTTCATCACTAAATATCACCAACACCTCTGCTTTATGTTCTTTCAAATTCATTTTGAGATGTAACTAGTACTTCGAAACCTCCTGCTTAATTCAGTATCTATGACTTCAATGGTGAAAATAGAACAGTTTAAAAAGAGATTTTATTAAAAAAACAAACAAACAAACAAACAAAAAAAAACAAACCCAAAAACTACAACAACATTGTTTGGGAATGGGATGATACAAAAAAAAAAAATTATCTACAAAGGGTCACAAGCCTCATAAACTTTACCTAACATCTTCTAACTTTTTCTTTCTTTTCAGGTTCAAAATAGGGACTAAACAGTTTTACAATCACTTAAAATCTTTATAAAAGAAGGATTCTTTCTCATTAATTTTGATTCTGATCTCAATATTACTAATGGAGAATTGGAATAGCCAATTATCACTCAATTAAAAGGCCTTCATGTGTAGACCTTCACAGAGTATTTCTTTATGTTCTTACCACCATAACAGACCTCTCTCAAGGACGTGATTTATGTACCAAAAATCTATAGTCTCCCAAGCATAACCTTTCATTAAACTGTATGTCTGTGAAAATATTTGAACTTATTTTTACTGTGTTGAAAATAGGATAGATATTTTTGTCTGATTATTTTTCTAAATTCTTATGCTGTCATATCAAAATAAAATGTATTAAACCCTTTGACTTGCATGGTAGCAAAACAGCCCAGCGACTCCAAGCAAAAAATATGACTAAGCAGACCAATTTAATTTCATTGCACAGGCAGAATAAAATATAAAGAAGCAATTATTCTTAGTCACTTTTGGCAATCTACCATTTTTATTAACATAAGCAAATGTATACTATTTTAATAACATTTGTTCTTCACTGTCTTGGTGGTGGGTTTTGCCAATGAGTCAGTCCATTCCAATACATTGACTGGATCATTTTGGCTGTAATCCATGCTCACAGTGATGTTGTATTCCTTTCTAATATGTTTTGTAATGTATTTAGTCATCTTGAGAGGTTTGGGTGTACCATTTCCAGAGGAAAGTCTACGGTGTTTAAAATGAACTTAGGTCCATGCTAGACTGTCTCTTCGCTAGGCACTGCAAAGACTGAAAACAGACACGAAAGAGTGCATTGGTGCTGGCACCTTTCCCATTCTTTGACTTTTGAAAGTGTCAAGGATGCCTCTTCACAGTACAAGTTGTGTGATGCTGTTTTGTATAGTGGATCCATAGGCAGATTTAAGACCACAAAACCTTCCATGAAACATGCTCTCGAATGCTTCTTAGACAATTACAGCTTTGGTGGCCATCGCTTAGGTAGGATTTTGACCTGAGGCAGAAAATGGAAAAGTTTTACAGTTGTCCTCAGCCCCCTGAGCCACTGATAGTCTCTCAACATTAACATTTCTACCTGTATACTCAAAATATACATTCTGAAAAAAGCAACGTCTGGTAACTGCTACCTGGATGTTGGTAACTCATTTACTGTATGAGCAGAAATAGCTTCCATTATGCACTCAGTAACAGCTTGCAGAGTTCCTTCGATATGAGAATGTATTATGCTGAGAGGCAAAACGCTAACTTTTCCTTACTTTTCCTGAAAATTTATATGGATATTAAGCTTTTATGAGGCAAGTAGGAGAGCCTGCAGTTTAAGATCTTTTTTTAAAGGAACACACCTCTCACCATCATTTGCACATGGTTGCCCTGTACAAGTACTAATGCCTCTATAAATGACTCTTAGGTAGGGACTTCTGTCCAGAGATATTATTTACTAGTGGCTATAATTCTGATGTGCATTTCTCACCTAACATGTCACATGGAAAATCACTGTCCATTACAGTAGCTTTGATTCAAATCTAGAAACAAACATTGCTTGTCTTCAGTCTTCTTTTACTCTTATTTCTACAAATAATAGAAGGGG
>NW_010294425.1:0-12902 GCF_000700745.2 Antrostomus carolinensis
GTTTGGGATGGTTGAGGGCATCACTTCTCTTATAAATCAACAAATTAGAGAAATGCCTGTGGACCTGAAAGCCCATTTTTTGCTGCTCAGCAAGAGGTTCCAACCCATTAATCCCTTCTCTGGTGAGGAAGACAGAGGCGGGGCTTGCTCCAAGCTTGCTCTAGAACCAGAAGCATTGCAGAAAGCCATGTCCCCTCTTTCAGCCAAATGGACCAGGAGCAGCTCATAAACATGTTCAGATCAAATACAGAGCTGCGGGCCCAGTGCATTAAGTGTGATGTGAGCAGCTGAACTTGCCTTCATGAGGCTTTTGTTGCAGAAAAAATTAGTAAGCTGGTAAGTGAGAGAGGGTGGAAGTAAGAGCAACCACAGTGCTGAGGTAGGTTTGAAATTGTGCTGGGGAGTGCAAGGAGGAGTCTGGGAGGAAAGTGAGGTAGATGTGTTTGAGGAAAAGGCATAAGTGATAGGATGGTAGAGGATGTGGGTGGTGGAAGAAATGACAACTCAACATCAGGTTTTAGGAAGAAAGGTCAGGAGAAATCTGAGGGGAAACTTCTGGAAAACAGTACAATGATAATCTGCAAATGACAATCTAACTCATAGCCCCACCTCAAGAGAGCTTTGCAATGCTTAATTTTAGTTTTGAAGAAATAATTTACTGTATTTAATCTGTAACGTGGTATGTTTTTTCATTACTACTGCACATGGCACACTCATGCCTGCACACTGTGCTGTGAGGACCTAGCTGTACTGAGGAGAAGAAAGCAACCTCAGGCAGCACTTCCCAAATCCAGGAGCACAAGCTGTGTTGGGAGGAGGCAGTGAAAAGCTACACTTTCACAGAGGGCTGAAGACTTCAGGGACTACTGGCAGTCTCCAGCTGGAGTCTGAAAGGCCCCAAACACAGCCAGATCTCAGCTGCTCCAGCCTGTTTACCAGGCAGGAAAAGCAGCCCGAGTTGGGGGCCACCAGCCCCAGGAGCTGCTGCTCTCTCTGGCAGGGGGTAAGTGAATGGGAACAGTGCAGATTGGCCCAAGTTTTGAGCTGCTGCTGTGGCCCACCCCACAGGGACCTAGCTTGTCACTATATGAGGCCAGCCTGTGGCTACAACTCATGCATATGTTTTTTGAAGAATCTTCCAAGAAAAAAAAAAAAAAAGCCAACCCAGAAGTGGAGGAGGAGATGGGAGCAGAAGCTAAGCAGCTCTGAGTGGTGCTAGCTGCTCCTAGCTGTCCTGGCTGGAGGGGGTAGGTATGTAATGGGGAAAGAAATGAATTAGTGGTTCTGAGCTGGGGTGGAGGATGCATGCAGGAAGAGTAGAGGCTGGGAAAAAGATCCTCACTGACAGCCACTGCTATAAAGCCTGCTGGCTTATCAGGATCAAAGTGGGACACTGATCTGAGGAAGATTAATTGCTCACTGCTTTATGGAGAGTGAGAGTCATTTTGCACTGACACTCTATCTGTGGAGCGAGGCTGCCCATTACCGGATAAGGGCTTGTGCAAAGGTCTTGAGAAAAACATCAGTTCACAGTGGCCATAAACAAGCATCTCTGAAAGTTAAAAATAGATCCTGCTGATGGTCTTATATAGAGCTGCTGCCCCATATGGATGGCCATGGATCTCCTGAGCTCAACTGCAGTGTTCCAGTAATGGTAGAGCAAACTGGTGAAAATATCCCCCTTCAGAAACTCTTTGTCAGTAAAGTCAAATTCAACAGTTCACGGTGTCAGGAGTGTCAGGAGCGTCAGGAGAGGAGGAATCATCTGAGCCTTGCTGTTAGGGTCTCATAACTGTGGTCTTACAGGCCCTGCCTCCCCCCACTCCCTTGCCAGCAGCACAGCCCTGATGTCTCTGTTGGGAGAAATGTAGTTCAGCACACATGACGGCTTTGGAATCAGAGCCCAGAGAAGTAAGCCCCCGAAGTCCAAGCTTAGCTAACTTAAGAGGCAGACAGCAGTGTGGGATCATGGCATGAGTCTCCTGTGAGAACCTGCGAAGCTGTGAGAACCTACCAAGGTACTGCCTACCCAGAGGTACTTCTCAGGGAGCAGCAGGAACTTTGAGTGATGTGAGGGACTAATTTTGAAGGAAAGCAACATACACCCTTGTTACTCAGCAAAGCAGTGATGGAGTGAAGTTGGCACAGCATCTTGAGCTGCAGAAGATTTAGCATATATTTTCTCAGGCTGTCATTCTGATTGAGAAGTAAAACACTCTGACTGCTGGCTGTCTGGTGGCACATCGCTGTCATTGAGTCCTGCTGGAGCTAGTCTTCTTTACACAACTGGTTTGCCCTTTGGGGGGAGCAGGGACTTGTATCCTTCCCTTGGCATCTGAGATGGATGCAGAGAGCAATTAAAGAAATGTTTAGACTAACCATGAAGGAAATCTATCTGCCAATATAATATAAGGAGGCTGTTGACAAATTTCCTGAGGATGCAAAAGGAACTTTTCTCCAACATAAAAAGTTAGTTCAGAAAATGCCAATAGAGAATTCTGCTATGTATCCTGTTGGTAACTTCACTGCGGTGACTCTGGCACTTAGAAAATACTACGGTAATCCAGTGGGCTGTCTTAACCTTGAAAAATCTAATGCTTAAAGTGAACAGGTTTATACAAATTCCATACCAGTATATTTCCATTTACAGCACTGAAATCTGCCCAGAAGTGGGATTTGTGCATCTGTCATAGATGAGTGTCAGCTAGGAAGATACCCCGTCATTGCTCTCTTTTTTAGGATACAGTTGTTGCTAGTGCTAATATTATGCATCTAATCCTGGTTTTCTTTCCCTCCCCCTTTTGTCACTTGCTCTCTTCTTTCTTTGTTTTACCCAGAGGCGTCTTAGCCTGCCCACCCCAATCCCCTGGTCTGTAACAGGAGCTCCTCAGCTGCTTTGGTGGGTGATAGAAAGGACATCCTGAATGTCAACTCCTCAGCCAGCTCTTCCGCTGATGATTGCTAGGAACATGAGGAGTCTTAGAAATGGCACAGCTCTGATACTCAGCGAAGAGCTGCTCATCCCCATATAAACTTTTGCTGTTTTACCTATCTCTCCATTGCTCTGTTATCTGGGTTGTGCTACTCTTGAGTCTCACTCACTGTCATTTTGCTGAAAGCCACTAAGAAAGTTGTCATCCTTGTAAGGCAGACTGTATAACCATCAATCATAAAAACCCTTTATGCAGATGAAATAGAACATCAGCTCCTCTGTCCATGCCATGACTTTGAGCAATACATAAACAAAACCCTATAGAAATTCAGCCTCTCAAAGGACCAGGATTAGGAGATAGGAAGGTTATCAGAATAGTGAATAGTTGCCTCCAAATGTCAAGTCAATGCTCACTGGTGGCCACAAAAGGCAAAGGGAGCGTCAGGGATTATCAGGATCAACTGAGAACAAAACAGAAATCATTGTACCAGGCCCACAAACCACCTGCTATCTGCAGTTTGGCCTTGTGCAATTAGGAAGGGTACAGAGAAAGATGACAAAATTGATGGGAGCCCTGGAGAGACAAACTGTCCAGACTATGATCTTTCACTTTGGGAAAGGAACAACCAGGTGGGAAGATTATATGCTTACATAATATTATAAATAGTATGCAAAAAGTGAAATTGGATTTTCACCAAGCGTCCAGTATACACTCATGCACAAAGTACCAGTACTTTGCTCTAGGCTGATACAGCTGTCTGTCTGCTTATTCTCAAATTTATAAGACTATCTTTGCATGATGCTTTTTTTCTGCTCTGGCTTTCTTACAGCTGAGCAAGCCTTACAGATCCTCATTTTTTTTAGCCCGGAGATGGATGCACAGCTGCTGTTTCTTATCCTCTCAAATGGGCTGAGGTTAAGTTTTATATAGCAGATTTTAAAGCAAATTATTTGGGAGTAAAATTCTCTGAAGACCCGGGGAGAAGGAAGGAAGGGAGTAAACCAAAACCCTACTTTTTAAGAAAAGCCAGCTGTAGTCAGCGTTGTTCAGAAGCAGGGGATAATAATCACAGTAAAATGGCCTTGCCCATGCCAGAGCTCTGCAAGGCCAGATTACCACTGCAGGGAGGCATACTGGAGCAGTGAGTAGTGCTAAATAGCTGCTCCCAGAAACCACAGCCACAGCTTTAATTCATGTATCCCACCAGCTGCAAGCCTGGAAATTCAGTGATCTTACTATGCTTATCTCTTCAAGCTCAGCCACTTCCACCTTCCTCTGCTGGAACAGGTTTGTCCCAATGCCTAGCATTGAAATTGCTTAAAAAACCCCTTTCCTCCACTGTTTATCAGATAACAGGTAGCAATGCAAGGGAGAAGATACCTTGAAACAGTATCAGACTGTCTTTAATTAGGAACCACGCTAGTGCTGTGGCTGTGGCTGTCTGTGAGGAATTTTTGTCAAACAAAAGAAAAGTAAGTGAAACTGGTATTTGTTCCAAATGGGTTTGCTATGAAACAATCTGTTTCTTTCATACTAGTAACTTAATTGGGATATTCTTCATCTGGAAATTTTGAGGGAATATGTGCTAATTCCTCTGAAAATAAGTAACAGTTGCAGCAGATGGACAAAAATCTTTGAATTTCTCAACATCAGGTCATATTTAGTCATTATAAATGAAAGGAACCTAACTTGAGAGGCATATCCAAGCAACATTGCTTGTCACCAAGTCTGTCACCTGTGTTTAGAGACAGTTGGTTACACATCAAACATCGATGTGTATATAAACACTGAACAGATGTATATAAATTCTATGTTATGGAACATTTACAGTGTTGTATGAGTGTCTGGAAACCAGTCACCCAGCCAGCTGATTAGATTGAAGCATGGCAGAGTAATCACCAGTAATTACCTACCACACACAGGGTTAACTTCACTTTAGCTCTGATGTGTGCTCAGAGGAACAGCACATTCCTGGTCCCTCCCACAGCCCTGAGCACCTCCCAGTTCCTGGTAGGTCACCAGGGACACTGATCACCTGAGACACCAGGTGAAGTGACCTGTCCCCAGGCAAAGGAGGCACTGCTATCTGTGTAGGCATCTGATCCTGCTCTCCAGGCCATCCACCCACAGGAGGAGGTTTCTTACTGGAGCAGAGCCTGAGGAGCTCTGAGCTCTCTGAACTCCCAGGGCTCAAGAGCAGGGTTTGCAAGGGGAGCCCTGTTAAAGGGTATGTCTGCTGTATTCTGTGCACATTACAGGCTCCATGCAGTATGAAAAGTACATCACTGATACCTGAGAAGGCTTTTTAGGCTTCATATAGAGATAGGAATGTGCTTGTTCTTCTGTCTCCCATTTGCTGTTTTCAGTACAGTTTCCCATATGTATCTTATTCGGTTTTGCTCCAGTCACATGATATTTTTCACCAACTTCAGGTGATTTGTGCTCTAGAAGACTTCACCACATGGGTGGGACATTGTGTGGAGGGTGGACATCTGGGGAGATTGGAATGATGAGAAATTTCTCAGGTGTGAGAGTCTATATGTTCCCTTGATCTTACCCAGCACAGCCAGTACAGCTGTTTATAGAATCACAGAATGGTTTGGATTTGAAGCAACCTTTAAAGATAATCTAGTCCAACCACCTGCCATTAGCAGAGACATCATGTAATCTTAATTCCTTCTATGTTTTGTTATGGTCAGAAATAACACACAGTGATGTTAGCTGCTGTTCACTGTATGATACGCGTATTTCCTGAAAAATGGTACCTAGTGGCTCAGAATGAGAAAGGTTCATACCAGATCCCTAAATTCCTGTGATGGGTATGGAGAAATGCTTACCAGCATACAGTTACCACCATGAATGTGTCCAGCGTGTGTAATAAGAGGACCCTCCTGTACTCTTCATGCCCTGCTGGTCCTCACCTGATGGAACTTCTTTCTGATGTTGTATGATGCACTGTGCTGCTCCAGGGAGCTCCACAGTTCTCTGACTGCCTGCATCTTATGCTGTTCTTCAAGGACTGGAAGCTACTGAAGCCTACTGCTGCTGAGGATGTTTCCAGATTACATACTTGAGAAGCAGTATTCTGGAATGTGTGTTCTGGAGAGATGTGCTTTGACAAGTTGCATAGTATTAACTGTCTCCAAAAATGCTGTGAGATCAAAGATTCATGGCCAGTGGTCCCCTGGAGAAAAGCTATTTTTCAGTACTCCAGGAAAATTTCCGTTTCTTAGCACAAGATGTGAAGCTGCAGATTCCTTCTCTGCTTAGCTCTGAGCAATTGTCTACTTTAGAGGGATAGAGGGAATATCTACATTAAAGCTACAGAAATGCTGTTATGAAGGAACATCTGGAGGTCTTTAGTTCAGTCTCCCACTTCAAGCAGATCTCTTGCTTATGTTGGTTAGGTCAGTGATGGCTTTGATTAGCCAAGCTTTTTGGACAGAGGCTCCACAACCTCGCTGGGTAGCCTGTGCCATTTCTGCATTACCCAATAGTCAAGAATTTTCCTATTGTCTAAGTGGAGACTTTCAAGCAACAATTGGTGGTCACTGCTCCTTGTTATGTTGTCTTCTACTAATGAAAAAAGCTTAGTACATTGTCTTTGTAACTGTCTCTCATGTATATTAGCCCCTTTTTCCTCAGGATAAACATGCTGTCAAACTCTCTTCATAGCACAAGTTTTCTAGACCCTTGCCCATCTTGCTAGTCTTCTGTTGGACCCTCTCTCATTAGTTCACATCCTTTTTGAACTGGGGAGCCTAAAACTAGACTAACCATTTCAGACAAGGACTCACAAGTGTCAAGCAAAAAGGGTAACAGCTTCCTACAATCAGCTGACTACACTTCTAACACCACGTGGTACTTTGTTCATTTTGTTTGCAGTGAGAGCACTGATATTCACATCTACCATAAACCCAAAGTTCTTCCTCTTGGAGGGCAGTCTTTTCTAGGTAGAGAAGCAGAAGGTCTGAGAGTAGTTCCCAGGGTGAAAGACTGGCAATCGCCAGACTACAGTGAAAGATTCCTTTTCCTACTACAAAACTTCCTGCCATACAGATGCATTCTCATGTTTCTAGTTCTTGAGCTTGACAACCCTGAACATGCCTGAGAGGGAGGTTCCCACTAGCCAACATACAGCCATCTGTAGGCACTTCCACTTCTCCTCTCCAGTCTGGCTGTGCTGCCTAGCTAAAAAATACCTTCTCACTCCTTGTCTCTCAGCTAACCACAGAGATCGGGAGAATAAAGTACATCTTAAGGGCTAGCAGAAAGGGAGGCAGCTGCCTGATCTCTGTCTCAAGAACTATTTTCAGCATGACTGAATCCTTTCTCCTCCATGGGGAATGTGTGCTTTGCTGACAACACATTGCTGGGCAGAACAGTCTGTATCCAGATATGGCTTTCAGTCTGCCTCTTCTCTTGTAACTCTGCTGTGGTTTGCTTCTGGTCCCAGTGGAGGCCAGGCCTGCAGAGATGGAAATAGCATTGACAGAAAATTAATAGCTGGCAGGAAACATTGCATTTTTCTTTTTGCATCGAGGCACCTGCAATTCCTTTAACAGATTCCTTCCTGGACAGATTTCTCCTTGTCTGCATCTGGATACAGGAAACAGAGCAGAATTTTCCTTGATATAACTTACTGGGATCTACACAGTTAAACTATGGTGAAATCTGGATCATCTACTTCAGATTAGATACTGCTTCTTTGTAAGAAGCTTGGTAAGAAGCCACTATGGCAGTGTCATATAAGTGATTCCTGAGTGTGACAGATGAGCTTTATAAATGAAAACAAATCCAAAGCAGATGCTCAGTAGCTTAGAATCCTTTTCAGGGATGCTTATGCCAGCTGACCAAACATTTCACTTTTGTTTTCGTCAGCTTTGTGTCATACACTAAAACACCGAATGTTGGGTAATTCTCCCAACCTTTTTTGCACTTTCTCCTGCCTCCTCTTCTGCCCTGCACAAACTTAGTCAAATTGTCAGGTGTCTTTCCCCTGTGAACATTGACTAAGAGTTCGTATACTACCTGTGCTCACAATACATGCTCATATAGCTGCCATTGCTTTAGCTCATAATTTCCTTCAAAAAGATCTACTGAAAACATGGAATGAGAAGTTCTTGTTTTCCATGTTTTATTTAGTTAATGCAAAAAGAGGAAAAAAGGAAATGGATCTGAATTTAGAGTTTTCAAGTGAAAGCAGTCAATGTTTTAACATTTTATCTTCTTCTTCTGACTGTCTGAAAGAGTTTTTCTAATTATGGTTCTTCCAGAGGAGTGGCTAGAATAGCCTTGATATTCAGTTTGAATATATTGTTAGGGCCCATGTAACATAAAATGTTTCCTATTTTAAGGATAGTGTGCAACTGGGTACTGGTTCACAGAATCACAGAATGGTGGGGGTTGAAAGGGACCTCTGGAGATCATCCAGTCCAACCCCCCTGCCAAAGCAGGTTCCCTATACCAGGTTGCACAGCAAAGTGTCCAGGTGGGTTTTGAACATCTCCAGAGATGGAGACTCCACACCCTCTCTGGGCAGCCTGTCCCAGGGCTCTGTCACCCTTACAGTAAAAAAGTTTTTCCTTAAATTTTTGTGGAACTTTTGGTGTTAAAGTTTAAGTTTTTGCCCATTGCCCCTTGTCCTGTCACTGGGTAATATTGAAAAGAGCCTGGCCCCATCCATTTGGCCCCTGCACTTCAGGTATTATAGACATTGATAAGATCCCCCCTCAGTCTTCTCCAGGCTGAAGAGTCCCAGCTCTCTCAGCCTTTCCTCATATGGGAGATGCTCCAGGCCCCTTATCACACAGGAGATTCTCTCTGAACATCAGGAAACACTTTTTCTCTGTGAGGGTGACTGAGCACTGGCACAGGTTTCTTGGAGCCATTGTGAAGTCTCCATCCTTGGAGATATTCAAAAACCATCTGGATAAAAGCCTCACCTTCACTGCTATGCCTTGCTTCACAATCTTCTTCTGAGATTTGGACCACTGTCAAAGAAAGACTTTAGGTTTCTAACACGGGCTTATGGGGATCTACTGACACTAAGTTCAATCCCCAACACACTGCTGAGTGTCTATCCCCATCTGGAGACACGTCAACTTACTGGCCACTCCCCTTTCAAACTAGACCTTCCCTTGGCTGACTGCATGCCCAGAGCTGCCTGGCCATGTTCCTCACTACTGCCTGTTACATAGCAAGTCCACATCCTAGACAATGCAACAGCAAAACCCCAGAAGATCTCTACTGAGAAGACTTGCTTTGCATTGACCACTGGGAAGTCAAAGGTTTTCAGTTCCCAAAGTCAGGTGATCTAGCCTAACACACTCAACTAGACTTTCCATATAGCCCCTGGCTCATCCTGAGCGTGCTTTGTCCCAGCCTAACAGCACTGCACAAGACAGGCTTGCTGTGTACCGTTGAGAGCAGGACCCCACAGAACAGCATCAGAAGCTATTTAATACTTAACCTGCTGCTGCCAGGGGCTTCTGCCTTTACAGTGCAGGTGTTACAACTTCCCTGGGAATGGGAGACCCAGAGCTCCCTCCCCAACCTGACGGGAGAAAGCATTCAGCTCTCATGCCCTGGGAGAGGCCTCAGCTATCCCTTTTTTTTCTAGCAGGGTCTTCTTAACCTCAAACTCTGAGCTGGCAAGACCTTTCTGTCCTTTCCTTGGTCAGGACTGATAGCCACTGGGCTGCTGGACACCATGTGGCATCCAGCACCCTGGGGACTCTGCTACAGGAGCTTCTCAGAGCAATGCCTGCTGGCGCCATGCTTGCATTCTGGGTCCCGCTGGAGGGAGGTGCCCCTGCCAGGACCACTTGTTGCCTCCGTCCCAGGGAGGCAGGACTTCAGATCCATCCCTGTGCTCACCATTCTCACTGTCTGGCTCTGGGCTTCTCCTGGGCAGGATGCAGGGTGTTTCCATCAGCCTCCTCATGCCCTGCGCATGGAGCACAGTGGTGAGCTCTGGATCTGGGCTTCCATAAAGTGGGTACTGCAGTGCTGCAGACCTCCTGGGAATGGGCTTTACAAGCACAGGACATTGCCTGATGCTGGGTATTACGTCAGATCTATGCACCATTTTTCTGACTTTCCCCTTGTGTTATCCACTGAGCTCTTTTAATAACCAAAATGCCAATGACCAGGGGAAGAATGTGTTTAAACCTGACAGGGTTTAAAGCAGCTCACATGACAGCGCCCTCTTCCTAAAACTGGATCAGTCTCTCTCCAGGACTACCAGATGCCCCTTCTCTGAGCTCTATCAGCATTGTATAGGCATGCCTGTCCCCCCACTGCTCTGGTAAAGGTATCACTGTGGGTTTTTTGAATTGTACAGATGTGTTAAGCATGCAAGATATTTGTCATGAAATGGAAGTGCTGGACTGAGAGTGTATCAGGTGCAGAGTACTTGCGACTGCATGCTGAGGTGATGTGTTTGTGCATATGTCCAATTATTTGTATAGGTATGGCTGACTAGAGGATTTTTCTATTAAGTGTAGGTAGGAAAAAAACCTGTGGGGCTCATTCCTAGATCAGAGTTATCTTTCCTAGAATTATAAGCATGGTAACACCTGGATAAGCTAAGAAGATGCCAGAAAAAGAAGAGAGCATCTCTTGCTCACTGGCACTGACCTGCAGATCAGAAGTCTCAGCGGTTATAACCCCTCCCACAGAACAAGGTGGTGCACAGGGTCACAACAACATTTCTGGGAGAATCTCCCACTTGCTATCTGAAGTGTGTGCACAGAGGCACACATGTACATGCCTCTGTGTGTGTGTGTGTGCATGCACTCTTCCTGGTAGCCCTGAAACTGCCTCACATCTTTGTCAGAGGCACTAGCTTAAAAGCCCAGGTAGAACGCAGGATCTCACTGCTGCAGTGTTTGGCTGACCATCCTGGTGTGCCTGTAACCCTTGTGAACATCTGCATTTCTGCTTTCAGGATTTTACCATCAAAACTGCCAAAAGCTTTTAATAATGCTAATTTGTCTTTTAATGTGCTATTTTATGTATTGTACAGCAGAGATATCTGCGGTGGAGACATACCAAGCAATCCACCCTGGGTCATACAGTGAGTCGGTGGGAAAGCCAGCAATAGAATCCATAAGTCCTACATCCAAGTTCTCTAAGTGCCTTGACTAGTCCAGATTCCCTCCTTAACACCCTTCTCAGATTGTTTATAGGAGATGTATTCATATAGTCAGTAAGACATCAAAATCTTCTAATTATATCTAGTCATGTCAAATGACAATTATGCCCTTAGTTCAGTTTGCCAGACAATGCTTTACCAAAGAAGGTTTGCCAAAAATTTTTTGACCGAAGAAAGAGTAGGCATCTGTAGCATCTGCAGACTAGATCGTATAAAATGTCCCTGCGACAAGTCTGCACTGTCTCCACAGAAAGCTTGAAGGTAAGTGTACGGGTTCTGCAGGCTTGCAGGAAGGGGATGGTGCCCTTATGTGCCACAACATTCCTGGCTCATTTCCAGGAGGGGACTCAATTTCTCAGCTCAGGTTTTAAATCTGTTTTCAAGGCACCTGCACATTTTCATTCTGGATTTCTGTGCAAGTAGGGAGCTGCCATTTCTGTTTTACAGTTCTGACCAGCTGCCAACCTGCAAGCCACCCATTTGGTGTCACTAGAGGTAAGAACCTGATTTATTAATTCTTAGAGGGCAGAGAAAGATCCTTTTGGGTGGGATTTCTGAAAAGGTTGTTGTTTCACCCTATATTCAAACCTAGTGTGATTATTGTAGAAGGTGATTAGGATGCCCAAGGTTTTCAAGTGGCTGTGTTTGAAGTCTCTGACCTCTGATGGCAGACCAGAAGATCTCCATGGGGAAATTCTTTACTTTTGCTTAACTGACCTAACAGGAGTCAAGGCTTGCTGACTTCCCATCTTTGCTATGGCAGCAGTAGAAATGAACCAAGATGAGCATAGCAGGAAAAATAGAAAATTCTGCATTCTACCTGAGAATGTATGAATTAATATGTCATCTGAGCATACAGACCTTCTAACCACCTTTGTACAGTGACAGAGCTCTGTTAGATATGCATTTTCTTATTCCAGATTAAAAAAAAATACCTAATGAATAAAGAGGGAATACATTTTACTGATGCAGCTAGATAATTTTCAAGTGTAATAAGCTAAATTTAGCTACCTACATGTTTAATAAAGCATCTGAAGAAATACTCTTGTTTTTTTGAAGTTTAGAGAACTCACCTGTTCTTACATTTTTTTTTCAGTAAGTATTTATTTGGGATCTTAATACAGGCTTGGCAATTCTAATTTCAAAGCTTGAATTTTATTTCACCCAAGTCAGAACTTTGGGGCTGAAATTGTTTAGGTATTGTACTGAAGAATGACAAAAGCATACAACAAATTAAATTATGTCATAATATTAAAAGGTCACAAACCCTGCCCTTTGCTTTCAGTCGTCAACTCCATTAGCAAAATTCATTAATTTCCCACTGCCTTCCTGTTACTATTAAATTTCATGTCCCACAAGTTCAATGTTTTCCAGAAATATGGGTCACCTAAACTGCAGTTTTTCAGAAATGTTACTTCACTTTTCATCTTTTTAACAAAAAATCCCAATTGTATTTCTATTCCTAATAGTGATGTCTTAGTGAAACTTGCTCAGCTAAGTCACTCTTAACTTACAGACATGGTATTCTTAAAGCACCAAACCCAGAGTTCTGAAAGGTCATTAAAAGTTGCTCTCCTAAATGTTTGAAGAAGTTTGAAAACCTCTTATTTCTAAATTGACCTAAAAATTAAGTCTCTTGTTAGATGTTCCAAATACTCACAATATGAAGAGAAACCAAGGCACAGGATATAACATTTTTCCAGTCTTACAGAAAAGATGTAAATAATCAGTGCCATATTGTTTCTCCCCGTTAGAGTCCTGTGCTGACATACTTTCAGTAAAGTGCAGACATGGCCTCTGCAGACTCTGAG
>NW_010294426.1:0-771 GCF_000700745.2 Antrostomus carolinensis
AGTGAGGGGAGAAATGGGGGGACGGTGAGGGGACAGGGGTGGCACTGACCTGTGCTCTCTGTCACCACCTCCAGGTCGATCCCTTCGGGTTGGTCCTCAAACTTCTCCAGCTCCGACAAGGTGGGTTTGACCCCCTCGGTGATCTGCCCAGAGAGGAGCTGGGGTCAAAGGTCTGCCCCAAAACACCCCAAAATGTCCCAAAATGCCCCAAAATGTCCCCAAATGCCCCAGAATAGCCCCAAAATGTCCCCAAATGCCCCAGAATAGCCTCAAAATGTCCCCAAATGCCCCCAAATGTCCCAGAATAGCCCTAAAACAGCCCCAAAATGTCCCCAAATAGCCCAGAATACCCCAAAATAGCACCAAAATGTCCCAAAATGTCCCAGAATAGCCCCAAAATGTCCCAAAATAGCACCAAAATGTCCCAAAATAACCCCAAAAAAACGGGATTTTAGGGGGAAACCGGTGGATTTGGGGGGGAACCGATGGGTTTTGGGGGGAACTGGGTGGGTTTTTGAGGGAAACCAGTGGCTTTTGGATGGAAACTGGTGGGTTTTAGGGGGAAAATGGTGGATTTTAGGGGGAAACCGGTGGATTTAGGAGGGAAATGGGTGGGTTTTGGGGGGAAACAGGTGGGTTTAGGGGAGAAAACTGTGGATTTTGGGGGAAAGTGGTGGGTTTTGGGGGGAAAAGAGTGGGGTTTTGGGGAAAACCAGTGGGTTTTGGGGGAAAAATGGTGGGTTCTGGGGGGAAACAAGTGGGTTTTAGGGG
>NW_010294427.1:0-3730 GCF_000700745.2 Antrostomus carolinensis
ATTGTATCTGATTTTTAATCACAGCTGAAAAATTAGTCGATACCTTCAGAGATATCTCCACAAATGCCTGAATATGATCCCTGAACGCATGCTTCATGTCCCGAGTCAGAAGGACATGAAGTCAGAGGACAGAAGTCATTTCACCTCAAAGCAAAAAGTAAATTGAGAAGCTACAGATTCGATTTTTCCTTCCCCAAGCACACCAAGGTAGCTCTGAGCAAAGACTTCAGACGTTTGATAAGGATCTCAATTACCTCAGGAAGTCAGTAAGTGACCAGGAAATACAAACATTTTCCTATTGTCTGGCAACAAATTAATTTGCCAGAAAGGAGCTTCACCTCTTTTCAGGCTGAAGTGTCACTAATTGGTACATTTCAGAAAGGCCACACCAAATCCTGAGGAGAATTATTGCTGCCCTGATATCATCTCCAGCAGTTACCTCTGGATGGGCAGCGGGGTTACCCCATCTGGCCTTTTGAAATTGCACATCCTTACTGTAAGTTTTTCTTCTTGGGCAAAATCCAACTGTGTTAATTGTCACTACTCAGTAAAAAGATTACACTAAAATAACTGGAATGATAATATATATCTATTTAAAAATACAATTAATATTCATAATAATAATAATGAGAGCAATATTAATATAATTTTATGCTGATAGATGTCCAAGCAGTTTCTTGCCTAAATATTTTCTTACAGAAAGCTTTGAGAGTAAGGGCTGATATCTAGACAGTGACAAGTCATACAAGATTATTGTAGGTGACCAAAAAAAATTGAAATCGCCTGCAAAACTGAGTTAAAATTAATGTCAGATGAAAGCTGTGTACCTGAAAGCATAGAAAGGTGTTGTCAAAATATGCAAAACCCTCTTATTCTCCTCCTTTAGGCAGAATAAATAGATTTTTGATATTTTTTTTAATTTTATTTTAATTTTTTTTTAGTTGCTATAGAGTAGAATAGTAGTCCTCACTGGGAAACTATTTATTTAGAAATAATTTTAAAGTACATTTGGAGGGGAGAAACTATTTTCTCCAGGTTGATTTTTTTTTTCATGAAGAGTGCATCAATATTCAGTCATTAGCAGTGTTAATATGCATAAGTAGATCTTTAAATTTTTGATATTCATAAGGCCATTAAATGGTAAATTAACATTAGCTGTTACTTATTTCTTCTAAAGATCAAAACCAATGCTTTAGCTACACGAGACTAACACTAGTCCTCCCTCCCACCCCCCAAAAAACTTACAGTTTTCTTATAATCCTTTCTTTATAGAAAAAAATATTTAAATTATGCCAGTAGAATGGTATAAAAATGTAGCTTAGTCTTCATGGAAGGACTTCTCAAACTTGTAGAACTGTTTCTTTACAAAGGACACTTCCATTATGAATTTGGGTTTGCTGTATTGAATTGTTTGGAATAGATCAAATATTTAACAAATAAATAAATAAATAAAAGAGTAAATACCTGTATCCAGTAAATTCTCCAAGACTCTCTCAGATGAATATTCATTTCATTAATAAACCTATAATTAATGGATTCACCCTGTCCATAGTCCTCTTTGAGATCACTGTGAGGAATATCCATCTTACCACAAAATTTTTATCAAGGTCAGGATTGTTCCATTGGTGGCACCAATGGAAGTTTCCCTTCTTCAAACTTCCTTTCTGTAAGAGAAGAGAAGTATAAGGTTTTCTTTTTCAAGAAGCTTAAAATAAAAAGTGGAAACAGAAGTAAAGCAGAAGTCATTTACTACATGCAAAAAAATTGCAATAAAAATCAAGATGTTCTGCTTTCCATGGGAAAGCCCGTACTGGAGTTATAAAAACACGCAGCCAGTTTTCACTACAAATCCATGTATCAAATCAATGTACATCTCTGAATTAATCTTATTTACATTTGAATATGGTTTGAATGTACTTCATTAGACAACAAGTGAAGGTAGTACTGGAGTACCGGAGTGCTGCCTCCAGTTCTGGAGCCTCCAACACAAGAGAGATGGACCAGATAGAACAAGTCCAGAGGAGGTAACAAGGGTGATCCAAGGGCTGGAGCAGCTCTGCTGTGAGGACAGGCTGAGAGAGTTGGGGCTGTTCAGCCTGGAGAAGAGAAGGCTCCAGGGAGATCTTATAGCGGGGCCTGAAGGGGCTCCAGGAAAGCTGAGGAGGGACTTTTCATAAGGGCAGTTAATGACAAAACAAGGGGAAATGGGTTTAAGCTGAAAGAGGGGAGGTTTAGATGAGGTCTGAGGAAGAAATTCTTTGGTGTGAGGGTGGTGAGACAGTGTCCCAGGTTGGCCAGAGAAGCTGTGGCTGCTCCTCCCTGGAAGTGTTGAAGGCCAGGTTGGATGAGGCTTTGAGCAACCTGGTCTAGTGGAAGGTGTCCCTGCTGCTGGCAGGGGGGTTGGAACTGGATGAGCTTTAAGGTCCCTTCCAACCCAAACCATTCTATGTTTCTATGATTCTATGAAACCAGGACAATAGCACTGGAATGCTCAAAGCCGTTGGTTTGCTAAGGGCAAGTCTCACCAGGCAGCTCTGGGGAGGGACGCACATGCTGAGAGGACAGGGTTTAATTTCCCTATTGATCACAAGCATTGGATATTTCATCTCTGTCTCCTTTATAATAAAGCTTCAATCCCCACCCACACCAGTTGTAGGAGAACTGGAAACACTACAGGACTTTATGTTACTTTCTGGAAAAAAATACACTTTCCACCTCTTTTGGCCAGGCTGCCTCAGATCCCAATAACTCCATCAGAAGCCAACGCTGATTAGTACTTCACAGGACCAGGTCATTAGACATTTCCTAAATATTATAGCATGAAGTATAGTAGTAAATTAATTAAAACAGATTATTTTGCTTCTAATAATGCAAGAGCAAGCTTGGCTTTAGGAGAAGGAACCTTTTTTATTATTTTTTATGAGATATATCAGTAGCACTGTAAAATTTCAGTTTTCCCAGCAACAGAATCAATGGAGTATTATATCTAAAAATCTTTTGAATCCTCTAAGTGTACCAAGTGATTCGTGTAAGTCATTTTAGAGGGCAAACTACCACAGAATCGCCTTCCTGAAAAATTCATCATGCCAGCCTCACTCCCTCTCCAGTTATTGAATTCTTCCATAAGAGATATGAAAACATAAAGATAGTGTCACGAAAAATAGTGGTTGTATAGGAAGTTATTGCCAACCAACCCATTACTGAAGCGCGTGTGTAGAAAGCCTCACTCCATCCCATCACGTCAGAAAGCAGAAAAAATTTTCACACATTGAAGCAGCCTTGAACATCCATCAATCACCAATATTATTTGCAATTAAACACACCAGATGAAGTCCACCTCAACTACACGTTCAACAGTTATTACAAGCCAGACAGTGTTGGATTTACAGTTGGACTTCATGACCTTATTTTTTTTTTCCAACCAAAACGATTCCATGACTTTATGATTCCATTCTTTGTACTTAATTGTCCATTCCCCCCACACACCACAGTTAGTTGTAAACTCTTTGAAATGCAGCGAATTCTTTCTGTAGCTTTACTGCAATTCAATTTTAATTTGCTTTTTATGTAGCGTCTTCGATACAATGTATCTTGAGTTGTGTGATAGGAAGGTGAAAATAATGAGAACACTTTCCAGAGTTGCAATGCTGCTATTCCCATTTCAGAGTAGTAAAGCAAACTTATATATGGACATACGCTAGAGGGGAAAAAGAAAACAAATGTATATTTA
>NW_010294427.1:3747-6403 GCF_000700745.2 Antrostomus carolinensis
GGAAAAAAAGCAACATTCAACTACTACTCCATTAGGTTTCATCTTTCCTTCATTAAATGCTTTTGGAAAAACATTTTATAAAAGGATAACACTCGGAAATGCTTGTATTGCTCAGAAAAGGGAAGACACTTCATATTTAATGGAGCTAATTATTTTATTTGGGGTTTCATTCTGTGCAGGATTCAGCAAGGAAGGCTGTAGATGAAGTATGAACTGCTCACTTCATCAGCTTTCAAGTAAAGCTGTCAGAACATGTCTTAGATGAGCTAGACACTTCTGGGGTTTGGAACTTAGACGTCACTTTTGTGTGACCACAGTCACAAATGGTAAATGTGCCTTTTCTTTTAGACTTTTTTTTTTTTTTTTTTCCCTGTGGTGGTGAGAGTTTCATATTAAAGATAAACCAAAATTACCTTCAGAAGAAAAATATCATCTTCTTTCCTTTCAGAACCATACTGAAACATTAGGAAAGGGGTGTAAGCGTCTCGGTGGAAGTGTCAGCACTCTGTGACTGTTCAGAGAAATTTTTTTTCCCTAACTGACACCTGAAGTACAGGCCAAGCCTTAGAAATCCCTCCATTTTCCTACAGGAACCAAGGAATTAGTCTATATTTCTGACCGAGATCAATTGTAAATGCCATGGCTATGCCACGATCTCGCCAGTATTTATTCACCCTACAACTGGTAAGAATCACTTTTCCTGCCTTAAGATGAATTAAGATTGTGACTGAAGAAAATGGTGTATATTAAAACAAGAGCTAGGCTTGTTTAAGTGTAGGCAATATTTTTTGTGGGGAAAGATTTTTTTGGGGGTTTTCCTTGGTGCAAATAAGATCACAGAGTTGTGATGACAGCAAAATTCTGGAGACTGAAACCTATTGAGAAATGAAGATTTTTTTTTTTTTTTTTCCAAAGTGGAAGTGATTTTTTGTATTCTTTAGTAAATATTGTAATTTCTTATAGAGTTACTGATAACTGGTATGTCCTTAAAGTTTTCTTGATTAGAGGTAGATATTGTTTTTTTATATACTGTTATATACAGACTGTTGATTAGACTGAAGTTTTATTTGGCTATTCAATCTGTACGACTATAAATCCCTGATTTCTGCCAGATTAGAACATCATTTTCTTTCTTTATCCACATTCCATACTGATCCCAGCCACCCTTGCAGAAGATACATACTTATTCCAACTCAGATCTGGATCACAGCAGTAGTTTCACATCTTTTCTGGTTGACATATTCCTTGCAAGCGATATTCCTTGTGGAGGCAATGCTCAGCCCACAGGGATGTATTTCTGAGCAACAATTGCTGACCACAAAAGAACTCCATGTGGTCTGAAATGAAAGTGAACTACAGCTAAAGCCTAACAAGAGAAACAACTTTTATCCCTCTGCTACCAATGACAATATTATGATCCCTCCAAAAAGCTGACTCTCTAGTAAGTACCTATTTTTTTTCCAATACCTTACATCTGGATTATAATTCTTTTTATTCTTTTTGGCTTTCTCACTGCATGAGAATTCCCACTGATTGTAATTAGAGTAGAATTTGGCTCAGAATTGATACTTGGGAATAAATTGTATCTGATCCTGTTTCAGAACACGATCGGTGTTGACAGAGACTGACACCGTTCAGAAGGCGCAGTCACTAATCCTATCATCCCAATCTCTAATCCCATTAACCCTGAGGTTTTCTTGGTGGTTTGGAATCTTGGTTTTTTTTTTCTTGGTTTTTATTTTTCAAAATATATTAGGAATGCCCTGAACCTTATTTGTTCTGCTACTGTTATTGCTATTATTTTTCTTAGGAGCTGTTTTTCTTAGGAGCTTTCTTGTGACCTTGGCTGTAAAATGCAAATACAGACAAAAAATATTCCTGCTTTTCTGAACGTGTCCTTAAAGGAAGTGCTTTTTTCTTCGCTCTGCTCTTATTTCCTTTAATTCTTGACTTTATCTCAGCTAAACAGTATTTTTTAAAATATTTACACAGCTCCATGCAATTTCTGACATGAAGATTTTCACCCATAAATTTGTTTCTCAGTGCTGCAGGATCTGTCCCTTTGATCCCTTTAGCATAGGAAATAAATCAGTGATCACAGTGACTGCAGGTTATTCTCTGTTTAGGTTTGAGAAATTTCCTACAGGATTAATGATCACTGGTGAGTTTGTTTGCCTGCTTTTGTTCTTTGGACCAATTCTGCTTTGCATACTGTGCAACCTGAAAAAGAGTTCTTGAGCAGGGAAAGCATTTGGTATAACAACAAAATAAAATGCACTCAGGTTGATTCCGGGGTGTTATTGCTAACCTGAAAAAAACAAATTCAATATTAAGATCTGTTCATGTCTCCCAGCTATTGTGTAATTTCTCAGTTTATGTGTGTCGAGACACTGAATGGTCTATTTAGAATAAACCATTGCCCACTCTCAACTAAGTTGGGTTCAGTCAGAGAGAAATAGTGAAAAAAGTTATCAGCCTCTGCACTGGCAGAGAATTTTGATACTTTGAATCATTCTTGTTATGGATTTTAGCCATCGGTCCCGTGTTTATTTTCCAAATGATAGTAGATTGTGATGATGCTACTGACAAAATATCAATGTGAAGTTGAGGTGTATTGGTGACCCTAAGCACAAATCCAGGCTGGGTGATGAATGGC
>NW_010294428.1:0-8422 GCF_000700745.2 Antrostomus carolinensis
ATCCAAACCATTCTATGATTCTATGAATAATTGCAGGATTGTATTCTGAATCAATTAGCAAAATCTTCCAATTCTGATTTCATTTCACTATGCTCTTTTGAGAGGGAAAAAAATCCACCTCTTTCAGTGGGAGTCTCACCATGGAAGACTCCCAAGCTTTGGCCCAATGTTGGTGAAGCAGCAAGACAACCACGGTTGATGTGGCTACAAAGCCAAGCGATTTCATGATTCCTATTCCAAACCCATGATATCAGACACTCTAAAATGCTAATCTTCCCAAGGACTGCTTGCTTCCTCCTTGTGTGCGTATATAATGCATATTGACATTAATGGGAGTTATGCACACGCATGCAGGGGGAATATAAATCCCCCCTGGATGAAGATCTCTTGAAAATAAGTTCTCAGTGAAAGGAACAGATTTCCCTGCTATGATTGGCAATCATATTCATCTTGTCGCTTTGATTAACTCATTGGAGGTTTGCCCAAATGGTAATTTTTGTCTATGGCTGCTTGTTTTCCAGTCCAGTTTAATCCATGTCTTTGCAGCAGGGTGTGGGTATTTGCCAGCCCAACCTGACAGTATCCAGGATCGTGAGATGCCAATTTCAATTTCACACCGTAGGCTCAGCGATGCTTTTCCATTTCATAAGTATTTCTACCACTAATAGACTCGCAATCAGCAAATTAGTGAAATAAGTGATGAGAAAAAGTAGAAAGGATTATCCTAGTGGGTCTGCTAGAATTATTTTTGTCAGTACAATTACCCTGGAAATTCTTTGCTAATATTGCAAATAACACAATCTATTCAGCAAGAGAATCACTTGCGCTGGGAAACAAATTACTTTTCCATCAGCCCTAACCCAGGATGACAGTGGCAGTTGTGCTCTCTGGCCTCCATCCAATTTCATTGTCTGATCCTTTACAGATTTAGTGCTGTAATAAAGGGCACTGCCATTGTAGTGCAACAACCGGGATGCTTTCAAGTACGAGCACTTTTTTAGAGAGCAGCTGCATCAGGATTAAACAGGATTGTGGAAGTGGGATTAGCCAGACAGAAAGCTCTCTTGAGGCTGCTGACTTCTGCAAACTGGGCTCCTAAATCTTTCTCTTTTTTTCTTTTTTTTTTTTCTCAAAATGATGTTTTCAGGTACACATTTGGTGTCCAAGGGAAGGAGGATGTTTAACATCAGGCTGGCTCCCCATACATCATCCCTCCTGCTCCTGACAGCCCAGCCCCTGAGGGTTTATTTCACCATTTCATTTCCACCCACACTTTTGTTGCACAGTGTTGTAACCAGTGCAAGGTCCTCGGTACAGAGCAGAGGTGGGTGGCTATGACAGGAAAGAGCTGGGAGATAGGAGGTGGGTGATCGATAGGTAGCAGAGCCGGAGAGCAGAGCACAGCAGTCAAGACAAATGGGTGGAGTGGGTCATATAGAAGATGGAAGAGAAGAAAACTATAATCCATTTAGCTAGATGAGGAAAGACAGATCAATAGATATGAACTGCAAAGCAGCAGGGACCAACTGAGGACAACTGTGTAACCGTTCTCACCTGGAGACATCACTCAGATTAATGTTCCCACCACTCAATACAATTCTTCCCAAAGGCAAAGTCACTCTCTCCCAAGCAGCCACAGGCTCCTCTCTCCACCATGTACATCCCATGGACCCATCTCAGCCTCCCCCATCCTCATTTCTCCCCCTGCTTCCCAGCAGCAGGAGGGATCCAGTGACTCAGCCCCATCACCCCAAAGCCACAATCCCAAGACCTTCACGACATGCTGAGAAAAGGCAGAAAATGCAAAACCCAGCCCAGCCCCACTCCCAACTTACATTTAAAGGCTTTAGGTGAGGTTTCGCTAGTCTGAATCTTTGGGGCAAGCATGCGTTTGCCAAAAACCTGAGCATCAAAACTTGCATAATCGAAGGTGACCTTGGAGTACTTCTCCAGCTCCTTGGCCAGGTTGGCCCGGGGGGTTGCTGGGACCATGTTGGGCCGGTAGCTTCCGTACTGAGGGATCTCCAGTTGCTTCACAAAGCACATAGGCCTGGGGATGAAACAATGAGCAACAGTGACTTCTCTTTTCCTTAACAAGATGGTTGTTGGGAGGGGACTGGATACTATAGGGACCTGTCACTGCACCTTGTCCCCAAGGGATTAGTGGGGAAGAGGAGGTGGCAACAGCCCTTTTGCTGTCCCTCGTCAAGCCTGCACCTGGTTTGGGTCTCTTAGATTCTTTTTAATCTTTTTTTCCTTTTTTTTTTTCCTCTTTTTAGACAAAACACCAAGATGTCGCTCTCATGCAAAACAATATTCTTACAGGCTGCTGTGGTGTGGCAACATTTTCCGACAGCAGCAGAAACTTGGGCATCACTGATGTATGGGACCTGTGACACAGGATGGCACATGAAGGTGTGAGGACCCCAGTTTAGCTCTACTTTTTCCTGTGGATTCATTGTAAAAGAACCAGAGTCTCTCTCCTGCCTGCAGAGCTCCTCTTAAAGACCCACTTCTGCCGGGCTGCCTATCATGAATCAATTTGTCTTGCATATAAATTGTATATAAATGGCCTATTGTTATTCTCCTTCCCATGACCTTTTTCCACCATCGAGTCCTCGGAGTAGGAGCTCCTTGGAGCATGGACCATCCTCGTGATGCACTCAGAGCGCTTTGCACCCGGCACAAATAAATAAGTAATCACCCTAAATGGCCTTTCCAAAGCAGCGAGCGCTGGTTGCACCAGGGTGCTCAGCAATCCTTGGGGAGCAAATAAATAACTGAATCAGATCTCGATGCCTTTGTGGGAGTGCTGCTCAGGGCTGGTACTGCGGCTTTTATCCCGCTCTCATTGCAAAATAACGAACCATATTACAATCCATCTGTAGCCTCATGAATCACATCAGCTACGGAAGCCAACATCTATCAGGGACACGTTTAATGGGAGTCAAACCCTTTCTCCTGGGAAGATAGAGATGGGCAAAATAACAAAATAAATGTGACTGGATTGGGAATGAGTGGCAGGTTTCTCTCCTTCGAATCGTGCGGGCTAAGGAAGAAAAGCGGATGGACTTATGCAAAACTGCCACGGAGTGATTTATATGTAGCTTAAATCTCCTCCTCCCCCTCCCCGAGCCCACCCTACTTATAATGCTAATATAATAGCCATCATTCTCTGGCAGTTTGCATTGCAGAGCCAGCAGCACAAATGTCTTCTGCTGCACCGGTAAAACCCTTTGGCCTGTAGCCTCAGCATTAATTGATGCTACAGAAGCAATTCATTGTCCTCAATGCCCTCCCTGGGATCATCAATTAAATATCTCCCCACCTTGGTCAGACCTATGATCATAATAACAGGACTCAGCAATATCAAGATACAAGCGTGACGGCTGCTCTTGGGAGCGTGGGATGGTGGGGAGGGCTGGGGCAGCGCGGTGACGCGGCACTGGGCTGCGCGGTCCCATTTACCTGAGTATCCGGTCAGAATTGGAGCTGGTCTTGGAAGGATCACCAGACTGGGTTTGTTGCTTTTCATGTGATTTGGCTAATTTTTCAGCAGCAGCAATGGGGCACCCAGATAAACTGTGGAAGTTTTGTTGGGTTTTTTTTAAAGAAGAAAACAAAAGAGAGAAGGAAACCAAGCGTGAGGGATGAGCATGAAAATCTTCATTTCCGGGACCCAGAGCTGCACTAAACCCATAAGAAAACTCTTTGCATTTAAAGGGTTGGGGGTTTGTTTGGGGTTTTTTTAATTATCATTATCTTGGTTTACTTTTAGTCTTGGCAAGCAGCAAAGTAGCTAAACGCCAAGTGCCAAATCTCTCTAGGATGAGCCCCAGAGCATCCCCAGGGCTCGGAGGTAGACCAAGGTGGTCCATCCTCAGAGCTGAGCCCAGCAGCGACAAAAGGGGATGGGGTGGTTTCCTCGAGTGGTTTTAGCAGTTAAATGGCACTTTTGATTTGTATTTATTTGGATCTTTTGCAGGGGCTGTTTGAAGGGAACCTTCTGAGGTACATTGCGGGGAAACATTTGCACTTCTGATGCACACAGCTTGGGGGCTGTAATGGCTTTTGCTGGCACGTGCCCTACGGGTGAGCCTAGTTTTGCCTCTTTGGGACAGCTTGGCTCTTAATTGCTCAACAAAGGTAAAATCCCTTCACAAGCAGAGCCCGAGAGCTCCCAGTTGACCCCAAGCCATCACGGGCACCTTCATCACCAGAGCAGCCAGTGCTGAGAGGTCCCCAGCCCATGTGACATGCAGAGCTCTGATCCTGCCAGGTCTCAGGACCTCCCCAAACTTCTGAGCCCAAAGCTCACTCCATACCTCACTAACACCCTTGGATTACCTCGATCTCACCACAAGTGCTTCCTGCCTGCACCAAACCCAGCTTCTCAACTAACCAACCAGATTTCCCTAGAATCACAGAGTCATGGAATGTTGTGAGTTTGAAGGGACCCACAAGGATCATGGAGTCCAACATGCATTGATGTTTGCAAAGCCATCACACTCTGCCAATTAAGCTCCCATGCAACAAATGGTAAATCATAAATCCACGAGCCCACCCCTGTAGCACAA
Source organism: Antrostomus carolinensis (assembly GCF_000700745.2). NCBI lineage: Eukaryota > Metazoa > Chordata > Aves > Caprimulgiformes > Caprimulgidae > Antrostomus > Antrostomus carolinensis. The sequence goes on from NW_010294428.1 coordinate 4,578, forward strand.
GCTGGTCTGGCTTTTCAGAAGGTTTTTAACTTTTAAGTGCACCAACCCCTCCACTTGCAGCCTTCCCCTTTGTAAAAGTGCCCAAGTTTAACTGAAGCCAGAATCTGGGTTAAAATTACAGGACCCAAAGTGCAACCCTGTCCCCTCTTGACAACATCTGGGCTGAGGTCCTACAGCAGGAGAACCAAAGTTCCCAGCTTATCAATAATTTCAGCCTCAATATTGTGGAATTTCCTAGAAATCCTGCTAAGTTCCACACCACCAAACACAAACATCACCCACCAGTCAGCCTCATTGGATACCCTCTGCTTCTGTAGAGCCAAACATCTGTTCCATGAACCCCCACCAGCATCTACCCCTCCATAGTCCCACCTGCAAACCTAAAAGCGTTGCTCTGCTCTACTGCCCAGCCAGAAATCACTGTCCCAGCTTGCTTCCTCATATTATCCTTTGTCTTAGGGTCATGCCATCTTCACCTATCTGAGTTGCTCCATCTCTCAGTACAAAAGGAAACCCAAGGCTCTTGGGGATGGTTGCCCTGCCGCCCTCCTTGCCCTGGCCCTTATGGAGAAGAAGTTGAAGGTGGTACCTCCTGTGCGTGTTGCGGTTGCTGTTGACGTGACCCTGTCCTGTGCAGCCTGGCGTGGGGCATTTCAACACGTTCTCGTGCATGGCCAAGACTTCAGAGAGAGAAGAGGAAGGGTCAAGGGGGAGGGAAGCAAAAACAACTTGATAAAAATCAGAGGAAAAGAAAAAAAAGAAGACAAAATCATCAAGTCTGGTACGTTGGTTTCCTAGAAATCAGGGAACGTGAAATGCTGGAATTAGAGTTTGTCTGTGTAGAGAAAAAAAGCTTTCCAAGGCAGCAGTGCTCAGGTCAGCGCTCAGTTAACATCTCTGCACACAGCTTGGGCTTCCTCCTCGTTTGCTGATTGCAATCCAGTTCCCCCATCCAGCCCCCTCCTCCCCATCACCAGTCTGGAGCCAGGTCTCCCCATTTAAGGTAGTTTTAAGTGATTGAAGTTGTATCTCTGCTTTTATCCTTAGGACTAGTCTTTGTTTGATTTTTTTATTTTCTCTAATTTTAATCTTCAGGATTATTGCTTCCTGCAACGCTGACCTTAAAAGTAAAGAAAATAATTTGATTTGCGAGCTTTTCTAGAGCACGCAGCCTGCGTTAATTAGTTATTAATTTTTTTTTTATATTATTGGTTTTTTTGCATTCAAGCTTGTGTGAAGATATCTGCACTTTCTCCTTGTTTCCTGCAGTTCAGTGTTCATGGCAGGTCTGCAATCTTTGAAATTACTGATAAGGAAGGGCTCTGTTTTTTTTTTTTTTCCTTCCTTTTTTTAGTCTATTATGCCATTATCATAAACATACAACATTGATTTTTTTATGTATGTGCACAAGAAAAGCTATTTCGGATGCTGGTAGAGAGGTAGAAATAAAATATCTCTCTCTCTGTGTATATATATATGTGTATATATATATATATAAATCTGTTATTATGATGATAAGTATTTTCTGTGGAACAGATGAATCTCGATTATAGCACCTTGTGAATATTACAGTGATGAGAGTGTAGGAGGAGACTTGGCTGTCCTGCCCATCCTGAATGACTCCTTCACCATACAGCAACACCTTCAGCACATTGGGACAGCAGGAAAGAAGAGTTTCCCCTTCATCCCAACATGATATCCCAAATAGAGAAAAAGATGTGACATTCAATGTAAAGATGGGAAGAGCTTAACACATCTCTGGAGGTGGGTGGCATTTTTGAAGCACCTCTTTGATTTTTAGAGAAGGGACTTAATTCTCCACAGGATGGTGCTAAAAATCTTTAAGAAGGGTAGGACTTCCTAGTAATCTCTGTAGCGTTTCCCAAGAAGAACAAGAACACTTTGGTGGAAAGAAATAAACCAGAACAAGTTGGGAAAGCACCATCCCATACCAGAATTCCCATTATATGCCAAGGATTAACATCAGGTTTGTGCTAGGGATTTGGTCATAAAATTCACCCAATTTGTGACTATTTAAGTGCTCCTTGGCCTCGAGACAGCTCTACTCATTCAGTATGAAAATCCCCCTGGGAAATAAGGCTTCAGACTAACTTAAGCAAGCCTTGTTATCCCACCATGTACTCACTCTCAGGAGGGATCCTGTCTTTGTGCGGACAACCAGAGAGGCTGCGATGATGAGGGTAGAGTCCCGTGACGTGACCGGTCCCATCACAGCCAGGAGTTGGACATTTGATTTCTCGCTTCTCGGGTCTTGAGGGATCTAGAGATTGTGGGGAAAGGGTGGTGGGAAGCAGGTTAGCCAATTTGGAAGGGAAGGAGTAGAAAGGAGAGAAAAATTGCCAAGGATGATTCCCACCACTTTTCCAGTCAAGCAGGGAGAAAATATAATGTTTGAAAGTTTGTTAGTTTGTGGTTTTTTGTTTTGTTTTGTTTTTTCCCCCTTGGAAGTTTCAAAAATTAAAATCAGGAAAACAATTTGAGTGGCTAACCTGGCTGGGAGTGAGTAGTTGCCCCACCAACTGAGCAGGCAGCCCAGCTCAGTGCCTGGGGGACTCTGCAGCCCCTGCCAAGTCCCTCGTGTTCCCGTGGCCAGACTCTTACCACTACTTTAAAACCCACTTGAATTTTAAAACAGCCCTACTGACCAGGCTCAGATTTTCAAGACCAACAGGCCATTTAGCCAGGTCATTCCCCTGCTGAGATGTAGAGGACACTGGCATTTTGGACATTCACTGCTGAGCTCTAGGATGTCCCCAACTCTCTGAGCATTGAGGATTTGTGGCTAAATTCCCTCTGTGGGTAGTGAAACCCCCCAGCAGCCCAGTTTTCATGGGGTGCTGAGCAGACAAATCCATCTGAGGATGGGCAGGAAGGAGGCACATGATGTCTTGTCCCCATACCTTTGCCATAGTAGCTCTTTCGGATGCTGTCCAGTGGTTTGCTCTGTTTCTCATCCACCTGGAAGTGCTTTACGTGCTCTCCTGGCAGCCGGCTGGGCTCCCGCACAATTTTTACTTGCTCAGCCTTCAAGGCAATGGCTTGTTCCAGCAGCCCCAGGTTCCCCCTCGTCATCATGTCATACATCTCCGACTCATCGGTCACCGCCGATTTCTGGGAGCGGGTATCGTCATCTTTGTCGTCATCCGACCGGACCTCCACAATGACTGAGTACTCGGGCTTCGGGCTGAACTGCCCTTCACAGTGGCTTTTCTGGGTGTCCTGAGAAGTGTGAGGAGCTTCTTCACAGATCACTTCAGGAGCCATCTCCTCCTCCTCTTCATCCTCCTCCTCTTCTTCTTCTTCATCCTCCTCCTCTTCTTCCTCCTCCTCCTCCTCATCTTCATCTTCCTCCTCCTCCTCCTCATCCTCTTCTTCTCCTTCAGCCTTTTGCAGTTTGCAGGACTCCTCGCAATTCGCATCATCCCGGTGCTCTGGACACAACTCACTGCTACGTTCACTGGTGACCTCAATGACCTCCTCCGCATCCTCCGTCTGGAGGATGATCTCCTTGTCACATTCCCCTTCCACTAACTCCTCTCCCGCATCCTCATGGACCAGATGCACAACATTGGATGGTGGCTTGGAGACCTGCAGCTCAGCTTCAGGCAGCTGCCCTTCGATGGCGAGGGTTTCCTCCGCTATTTGGCCTAGGTTCAGGAGAGAGTTGGCGATTATTTCTTGGTAGCTGCTATAGTTGGCCTTGCTGGGCCCAGATGTACTTGTTGCTGTGTTTTGTCCATAATGGGTTGATTTCACTGGGCTTCTCTCTGAGGGGGGGGAAAGAAGGAAAAGGAGGGGAGAAAAGGAGGAAGGGGAGAAAAGGA
>NW_010294429.1:0-1209 GCF_000700745.2 Antrostomus carolinensis
TGGCTCCTGTGTCACCTCTGCTTCCCCCCGCCCCCCAAGTCCTCCAGCTGTTGTCACCCTGTCCCCATGCCCCCTCTGGGTCCCACCACTGTCCCTTTTGGGGCCACCCATGTCCCTCCTGGTGTCCCCAAACGTCCCCTGATGGACCCAGCTCTGTCCCGTGCAGATGCAGCAGCTTTAATGATTTGGGGACACACACGGGGACGTGTCCCCACCCTGGGGACATGGCAGCCCCCGCGGGGGGGGGGGGCCCCTGAGGGCCCCGCGGCAAGGTGGCACTTTGGGGACAGGGTGTCACTGGGAGGTGGTGGCACTTGAGTGAGGTGGGGTCTTCGTGGGGGGGGTGGTGACACCATGGGGACAGGGCACCAGGGGGTGGTGGCACCTTGCAGGCACAGCGGCAGTTTGGGGACAGGGTGTCACTGGGAGGTGGTGGCACCTTGGTCAGACAGGGGTTCCAAGGGGTGGTGGCACCACGGGGACACAAGCTCCAGGAGCTGGTGACACTATGGGGACATGGGTCCAGGGGATGGTGGCACTTGACTGGCAGGGTGGCACTTTGGGGACAGGGTTTGGTGGCACATTGGGCAGATGGGTTCCAAGGAGTGGTGGCACCATGGGGACACAAGCTCCAGAGGGTGGTGGCACCTCACAGGCAGAGTGACACTGGGGCACAGTGGCACTTTGGGGACAGGGTCACACTGGGAGAGGGTGGCACTTTGGTCAGACAGGAGCTCCAGGGATTGGTGACACCATGGGGACAGGCCTTCAGGGCTGGTGACACCAGGGGGATGCAGCTCTAGGTATTGGTGGCACCATGGGGACAGGGAGGTGGTGGCACTTTGGTCAGACAAGGGTTCTAAAGGTTGGTGACACCACGGGGACAGGGCTCCAAGGGTTGGTGACACCATGGGGACATGGGTGCCAGGAGGTGGTGACACCAGGGGGATGCAGCTCTAGGGGATGGTGGCACCATGGGGACAGGGCTCCAGGGGTTGGTGGCACCATGGGGACACAGCTCCAGCGGTTGGTGGCACCTGACAGGCCGGGTGGCACCAGCATGTCGTGGCACTTTGGGGACACGGTGGCCCTGGCTCAGGCCGGGCACTCGGGTTTCTTCTGGGCGGCCTGTGGGGACAAACGGTGACACTGAGGAAGGGACCCCAGTGTCCCCCCCTCCCCGTCACCCCCCGAGGGGACCCCGGTGCC
>NW_010294430.1:0-6718 GCF_000700745.2 Antrostomus carolinensis
CGCTGTTGTGGGGTGAGTTTCTCGGGCTCTCTCTGAAGCACCATGAGCCTGGGGTGACCCCTCTCCCTGTGGGGTGTGGGGCAGGGTTGTGGGGTCCCCTAAGAGTGCTCTGAAGCCCTCAGTGACCCCTTGGTGCTGCTGGCAGGATTTAGGGTCCCTTAAGGCTGCTGTGATGCTGCAGCAGTCCCTCAGACCCTGTGGGGAACAGGGCAGGATTTTGGGGTGCCCCGGGGGTGCTGTGGGGCTGTGGTGACCCCTCTCCTCGTGGGACAGGGTTCTCTAAGGATGCTGTGAGGGTGGGGTGACCCCCTGGTGCTCTGGGATATGGGGCAGGATTGTGGGATTCCCTGAGGGCTGGGTGACCCCTGTCCCCGTGGGGTGTGTGACAGGATTTAGAGTCCCCTAAGGGTGCTGTGGGGCCCCTCGGTGCTGTGGGACATGGAGCAGGTTTGTAGGGCTCTTTGAGGCCCTAGAGACTCCCCTGCCCTGTGGGCACCAGCCAAGCACCACGCTGTGGTGTGGGTCCAGATTGTGTTGTGTTAAAACACACCTGAAGGGCTGTGCAGGGGTTTTATTCCACATTTATTTGAGAAATAAAGAACTCTCTCGTCGGTGATTGCTTAGATGACATCAGCAAATGGCCAAAAAGGCCTTAAAATGTGAAGGAACAGTCCTGTCTGTCACTTTTTGTAGTGCCTGGTGTGTCCCCTCTGCTGTCAGGTGTCCATCTCCGGTGCTGCAGGGTGCGGTTGAGATTGCTCTTCTCTTTGCTATCAGCTCCAGCTTTACTGGATATCAGTGTGAAGGTCACTTTTTTTCCCTTAATGTCTGTTCCAGGCTGAAATCTTCTGTCTTGGCCAAACATTTCAGTGACTGAGGTTTGGGGAATAGGTTTTCTCATGGTTTTTTGTGTTAGGGTTTATCTGGTGGAGACGATGACAGATGATGCAGTGGTGTGGTGCAGAGCAGGGAAGTTGGAGCAGTGGTGAGGAATTTGGCCCAGTGGTGAACCGTGCGTCACAGGTGAGCAGATCTACTCCAGTGCCACCTCTGAAATGATGATTAATTGAGAAAACAAATCACATTTTGCCATCTCTCTCTTAATAAGAGCTTTTATTTTCTCCCTGCTCCAACTACGTGGTCTCACTTTCTTCCTTGCACCTTTTTTCTTCATCTCACCCTTTGCTGCACCGATGCTGACACCAGCCAACTCAGGAGAAATCTATGTGTTTTGAGCAGCTTTTTTCCAGCTTTTTATTGCCAGAGCCCAGTGCTTTCATCAGTGGTAGTAAGATCATTTTAGCCATAACAAACGTTGTTCTGAGAGTCCTCGTAGCCTAAACCAAGCTGGCTGCAGTGGTCTTGTCTTACCCCCTGAGCCTTTTCAGCCTGCTGAGCTGGCAGAGAAAACTCTCGGTATAGTTTGATGAACTGGTTTTCATTTGCCCTCGTGTACTGGAAAGGCTCAGTGAATGGTCTGAGTGCTGGAGGTGGTGACTGGGGATGTGGGGAGGAAGGAGAGGGAGCACCCCCAACATTTTCCTGCTACTGTGAGCTTTTGTGCTACTGAACACCAAATAAATGTGCCTTTATTTGGCCAGCTTGGAAGGCTGGTGAAAGAAAAGGGGGATTCATGCAAATTTAAGAGAAAGATTGGAGTTTAGTTGCCTCGTAATCTGACAGTTCAGGTGGGTTGGTGCTTTTCTTGGGTTACCAGGAAGCTTCTTCCTATTCAGTGTTTTCATGATTGATCTACAAATATAATTGTTGCAGAATGATCAGATTATTTCATCCTGTGAAGAGAGTTCTTGAGCAAAGTGTTTAATATCATTTTCTGAGCTTGATCGCATCTTGTGCTGCGTTGAATGCTGTTAATGTAAATTAATGAAGCAGCTGCCTGCTCCTTCCAGCCTGTGTGTGGGATAGCAAGAGCTCGGGAGGGGTCAGGCTGAGCAAGCACAGCGCATGTTCCGGAGGTGACACTGGAGCTGGTTTGTCATCCTTGGCTGTGTAAATAAGGAGTAGTAGGTAGGAGGATGGAGATCTGTGTGATATCTGTAGGTACAACAGGTGAGTCTGGTACTGGGACACTGATGCTGTTCTGTTGTCAGCATTTTTAAAAGGTACTTAAACCTGGAGAATGGGTGGAGAATGCTCCAGTGACTGCTTCTGGCTTGGAAACGTGTCCTGCCGTGTGGTTTGGAGCTCAGCATCTTTTATTAGTCTCGTGATTTCATTGGTGTGTGTATACATTTACAGAGGGAAATGAATGGCTTTCCTGATGTAGGAGAGAGAGAAAAATCCTTGAACTCAGAATCATAGAATCCCAGACTGGTTTGGGTTGGAAGGGACCTTAAAGTTCATCCAGTCCCAACCCCCCTGCCAGCAGCAGGGACACCTTCCACTAGACCAGGTTGCTCAAAGCCTCATCCAGCCTGGCCTTCAACACTTCCAGGGAGGAGCAGCCACAGCTTCTCTGGGCAACCTGGGACACTGGCTCACCACCCTCACACCAAAGAACTTCTTCCTAATATCTCATCTAAACCTCCCCTCTTTCAGCTTAAACCCATTTCCCCTTGTTCTGTCATTAACTGCCCTTATGAAAAGTCCCTCCCCACCTTCCTGGAGCCCCTTCAGGTACTGGGAGGCCACTAGAAGGTCTCCCTGGAGCCTTCTCTTCTCCAGGCTCAACAGCCCCAACTCTCTCAGCCTGTCCTCACAGCAGAGCTGCTCCAGCCCTCGCATCATCCTCGTGGCCTCCTCTGGGCTGGCTCCAGTAGCTCCATGTCCTTGTGCTGTTGGTGGCCCCAGCACTGGAGGCAGCACCGCAAGGGGGGGCCGGAGCAGAGGGGCAGAATCCCCTCCCTCCACCTGCTGCCCACGCTGCTCTGGGTGCAGCCCAGGACACGGTTATTGGCTCTGGGCTGTGAGCGCACGTTGCCGGCTCGTGTTGAGCTTCTCATTCACCACCACGCCCAAGTCCTGCTCTTCAGAACTTCTGGTAATGTTTTAAATAATTTAGACAAATGAGAAGCCAGATCTTATTAATTATCTAGTGCTGTTTCAGGTATAGGACTCTACTCCCTTAATTGCAGTGGATTTCCTCCATCGCAAGGAAGAGACGGGGATTAATGGTGATTGAAGTTTACAGGAAAAATAGTTCATGATGATGAGAAATAATGGCTGTTTCTGTTACGATTTATTCTGTATCTCTCTCTGCATGGGAACAATTTTGCAGGCAGACAGAGTGCTGAGCTCCAAGACACCAGCCAGCGTCTGCCATGGAAGAGGGAGTGATGTGAAGTGTCTTAGCTGTGTCTGTAGTTGGTTATGGATCCCTTGTACCAAGACTGGACCTCTGGAAATTAACTGGTGCTGTCTGGTGCTAATTAGAATCACAGAATCCCAGACCGGTTTGGGTTGGAAGGGACCTTAAAGCCCATCCAGTCCCAACCCCCCTGCCAGCAGCAGGGACACCTTCCACTAGACCAGGTTGCTCAAAGCCTCATCCAGCCTGGCCGAGAACACTTCCAGGGAGGAGCAGCCACAGCTTCTCTGGCCAACCTGGGACACTGTCTCACCACCCTCACAGTGAAGAATTTTTTCCTAATATCTAATCTAAATCTCCCCTCTTCCAGTTTAGAGCCGTTTCCACTTGTTTTGTCATTAACTGCCCTTATAAAAAGTCCCTCCCCAGCTTTCTTGTAGGCCCAAGATTAATTGACTCGAACCTCGTTAGGAATTAGTTCTCAAAGGGATGCAGGAAGGCCAGATGATTTCTCTGCCTTGTTCCAGCTAGTGTCAAGCTGTTGGTCCAGAAGGAGCCGCTTTTCTGCCTGTGCTGTGCCAGACTGGAGAGCTGCCTAGAGAAATGGTGTAGGAAGGGAAGCAGGGCTGTGTGGCCTCAGCGTTATTCTCGCAGGCTGGCGGGAGCTCTGGCTTCCTCCGAAGGGGAAATCACAAGTGCTGAGCGTTGATTTGGTAGCGTGGATGCTGGTGATCATCCCCTGTCAGAGATACTGGTCTGTTTAAGGAATAGGAAAGTTTTGTAATAGCTGCAACTTGTAGAACAGTTCCTGGTGATCAGCAGTAATGGCTGGTTGATATTGTATAAGAGCCCAACACCTTAATTTTTCTTTATTTGCTGTTTGAGACTCATTTGGAGCGGCTTTGCCTTTAGCCCAGTGATAGGAGACACTCGCCTGTTTGCTTCTCGGAGGAGTTCCACGTCTGTACTGGGTTGGAGATGATTTTGGTTTCACTCAGGTACTGGTAGATGTTGGTTTACCTTGCAGAGCTGAGCTCTGACTCCTCTAGAATTGCCTGGGGCTGGGGCAGAAGGTGCCCTGCTGACCTCTGTTGAAATCAGCTGTCAGATGGACAGAGCTCAGCTGTGGTGGGAGGGTGGTGGCAGGTGGACTGTATCCCTCAGTGTTCCCTGGTGCTGGAGACATCCCTGGCCTAACCCCTGCTCTCTTGTACCTCTTGCAGACAGCCCCAGGACAGTTTTAGGTTGGATACTTTGGTAGAAACTTTGAAATAATGAGAGTTGGGTTTTATGTTTAGGGTGAAAGCTGTGAAATCTGATTTCTGCAAACATATGGAATCAGCCTTCATAGCACAGGCGTCATCAGGCAACTGCAGAGACATTTGTGAATCAACTTAGTTCTTTCTTGCCGCGTGGTTCTGATCCTTCTGTCATCACTTATACTTTTTAGTGTTTCCTAATATGTAATATGAAGAAATAGGTTTTTAGCAAGGTTTGAGGGTGAAAACTAAATCTGAATCTCTATTTCTGAGATGGCTTCTGCAGCTGTGTACCTGTGAAATCAACGCAAATAGACTCGGGTCCTTCTTGCAGGACTTCTGCGTTATAAAAACCAGGCTCAATTATTTAGAATAAAATTCTGACAGCCATGTGACCACGTGGATGTGTGTGGGCATGAGACATCTGACCTTGTCATCTTTGATTAACTTTAATTTGTTGCTTGGCTTAGTTTTGCAGAAGCAGCGTGTCCAAAGCTTACACCTAAAAAACCAGCACAACAGGGAGATGGCAGCGCTGCCTCTCCACCGCTGGTGCTGGGGTGCTGGTATGTCACACCTCTTCTTTCACTGTGGACAGGCCAAAATGACTACATTTTGTTAAAAATTTTTTTCTTAATAAGAAAAATATATAAAAAACAAATAATTCTTTTGAGGATCATTTAAAGTGTGAATTTCTTAAATATTACGTTTTTTTTTTCCATAGCACAGTGAGATTTTCTGTCTTCCTGTCCTCTGGTCTGTGTCCTTTACCTTAGAGCACAGAGCTCATTCAGGAGAAGACTCTCTGGTTTAGGAGATGCCCCGGCTCTAAATCTGGAGGATGTTCTGTCGTAAAATCAGCTCAGCTTGAGTCTGCAGAAAAACCAGACCTTAGAAAACAGTTGTACTTACATTTTGCTAAATTGCCTACCAGGCAGGAATTGTTTTTTAGGAGAATAAAATTATCTTTGATTCCTTTCTTTACGTAAAAATGTAAAAAAAAAATTAAAAAAATCTGAGAAATAGATTCTTAAGGCATGATTGGATCTTTTATTGATCCAGGTGGGAGTTTGGATGGTGGATTTGGATGGAGTTTGGAGTTTGGGAGTTGGTGGATATTGTCCAAGTACACTCACTAGTGTGAGAGAGGGGACAAGCTTTAGGAGGACCTGGTGCAGTGGCTGCTCTCTGTCCCCTGAGCAGTGACAGGTACCGATAATCATAGAATCACAGAATGGTCTGGATTGGAAGGAACCTTAAAGCTCATCCAGTCCCAACCCCCCTGCCAGCAGCAGGGACCCCTTCCACTAGACCAGGTTGCTCAAAGCCTCATCCAGCCTGGCCTTCAACACTTCCATCTACAACTTCCTTGGGCAACCTGTTCCAGTGTCTCTCCACCCTCACAGTGAAGAACTTCTTCCTAATATCTCATCTAAACCTCCCCTCTTTCAGCTTAAACCCATTTCCCCTTGTTTTGTCATTAACTGCCCTTATGAAAAGTCCCTCCCCAGCCTTCCTGGAGCCCCTTCAGGTACTGGGAGGCCACTGGAAGGTCTCCCTGGAGCCTTCTCTTCTCCAGGCTGAACAGCCCCAACTCTCTCAGCCTGATCTTAGCAACTGTGATATTTTTTGGAGGGGTGAGGTTTGGAGGCAGGTGTTTGCATACCTGTCAGGGTGCTGCCTCAAGTCAGGGGAGTTCTCTGGCAGCGACTGGAGTTTTGTGACTAAATTTCCATATTGACCATCTTCAGAAGTTTTTTTCTTTTTGACATCCAGGAATTGGAGAGTTGTGTTGGAGAAGATCTGTGAGCAGAAAATTCAAGGCAGGAACGCAGTCGCTGCAGTTCATAGAAAAGCTTTCAGTGCAATATCCTGTTGGGCCGACTGATAATGCTGCTGCTTGTTAAATCACGGCTGACGACGGAGTTTTCAGGCAGCCTCTTGCCCTGCTCTGTCCTGTGTGTGTGTGTGTCACAGCCTCAGTTCAGGGAGGTCAAATGTTTGCAGCGTAAAAAGATTTAACACCCGTCTCTAGTCCTCCTGGGATGCAATAAAGCAACGACCTTACATCAAAAAATCTGGAGTAATTCATGCCCTAGAGTTGTGTCAAGTCACGTGCTTTTTCTGTAGAAAATACAAAGTATTGCATCTGTGGCTTTTATCAAGGCCAAATGCAAGGTCCTGCACCTGG
>NW_010294431.1:0-541 GCF_000700745.2 Antrostomus carolinensis
TGTTAAAAAAAAAAGAAAAAAGAAAAAAAAAGATGGAGTTCCTTTGGGGTTCTGGATACTCTTCCAATGTCAGAGTGAAAAGGAAACAATGATGCTATTTAAAAGGGGGGGAAAGCTCTTAATATAATTTTTTTCCTTCTTTTTTTTTTTTTTAATTTGAACAAGCATATTTATTTCCTTTCCCTGTCCCCTGTGGAGCGGGCTCAGTGCAAAGGGATGTTGGGCTGCAGGGAGGGAGCAGCCTGCGGTGCCCCGATGGGTGTTGGTGCACATCCTGGCTCTCCTTACCAGCTGCAATGAGAGAGTGGCCGAGCGGCTTGCGAGAGGTGAAAAGGACTCGGTTCCTCCTTCCCCAGTCCCTCCTGCTTCTTTGCTTCCAGTACATGAGACCTTGGAGAAAAGGAGTGGAACCCAGCAGAGCTGCTGGAAAAGATTGAGAAGAGCCGTGTGGGATTTAAACCCCAATAAGGTTCCACCACTTGGCTTGAGCGCGGTGACCCTGCGGTGGAGCAGACGTCTCGTGCCCTCGGTTTTCTCCCCC
>NW_010294431.1:570-5572 GCF_000700745.2 Antrostomus carolinensis
TGCAATGAGGTGTGGAGGAGGAAGGAGGATCTCAAAGCCATTATCTCTTCTGCTGGTTGTTCTGACACAGCGCTGCTGCTATGCCATGCTAGAGTGAGGGTGGCAGAACTCGAGTGCATCCCCCACCTCACATCCTTCCAGGGCAGACAGAGGCAGCAACTGCAGCTGCTCAGGACTGAGCTCACAAACCCTTCAGTGCTTTCAGCATCCCAAAAAGAAGGGATGATGCTACCTGGACGGATGCTGGAAGAGTTAATTCCCCATATGACCTGTGAGGGACCTTTCAGACCTCCATCCTGACAGCATCTCAAGCAACCTGTGTCTGACGTCCTGTCACACGCTGATGCTTGGAAATGAAGAAACGGGTTGCTCTGATGGGAGACGGGCTGAGTGGCATCTTTGTAGTTCACCCGTGTCAGTGTACTCAAGATTGTCTCCATCCACATGAACCAACAGCAGCTATGCAAGTAAAAACCACTAGTCTTCGATGTTTGCGTGTTGTTTTTTTTCACATGGGCCAGCCAGAAGCTGCTACAAAAGGAGTGTAATGTGGAAAGACAGGTAACATGCTCTGATCTGTGCAGCCTCCCTAGCATGAGGCATTGTACTGGAGTGGCAGAATGTTCCTTGTTTTCAGGTAAAAACTAAAAACCAAACCAGCACGAGTCCCAGAGGATCCACTCAGTTCCTTGGCAGCATGCAGCCCTGTAGCACGGCGGAGAGAAATGCTGAGCGTTGCATTCCAGCTGGAGCTGGCCCTGCAGGGTCTGGCCCTCGTGGTCTGGAAGGCAGGTGGAGGGGCAGAGTGGCAGGTTTTTCCTTTTGCAACTTCTCCTGAAACTCACGGGGCTTTTCTAGGCTAAGCCAAGGAAACAACACAAGCAGAACAGCAGGTGAAAGACTCTGGCCCATCGTGGGTGTTCTTAGAGATCGACGATGGGCCGTGGAGCTCGTCAGTCGCTCTTTCCTCCAGTGCTACCAGTGTTTCTATTGGAAGCCATTTGTTTGTCTCAGCTTATTATTTTTGTTTAATGTGGTGGGAAAAGAGAAGAGAATCACCTTCTGGGACTTGTCCTTCAGTGTGTGACCCAGAGCAATGTGGTGGAGAGCAGAGTCACCTCCCTTCTGCTCCTCCGTTGGCTTAGAGGGTCCGGTTATGGTGAGCTGCACTCCGTGGATCTCCACTCCTGGTTCCCTGGAAGCCTGGCGCAGTGGGATGTGTAGCTGGTGGATTTGGCTTCTTTTTTATTTTATTTTAATTTTTTTTCTTGCTGCTTAAGAAAACCATCTGCTTCTTTACTGCAAAGCACATCAGAAGGGTCTGGAGCTCTGCTCGAGCTGAAGCCTGGCTGTGTTTGCCGCCCGGAGAGGTCTAATAATTCCCTTCTGGCTGTGGAGCACAGAGCGTGTGCTTGGGGTTGGTCGAGAAAGATCATTGCTTGGCTGAAATCAAAATACCCAGGAGCTGGAGGCGGTTCCTCAGCTTTGCTGTGGGCCAGGTGTTCCCTTGGCTCACAGCTGGATCCTGAGGGGAGGAAAGAGCAACGCAAATCAAGCAGCAACCGAAAGGGAATTCCTGCCGTGCCGATCCCGAGTGTCTCGGTTTGTGGAGCTCCTGGGGCTGGTGGCACAGGCTGAGAGCAGGAAGGTCACTGCCCAGACCGGTGACTCAGTTGGGCTGGACACAGAAAGCAGTTTAAGAGCAAAAATAGATCAACTTGACATTTCTGTAAGGAGATGACATTGCTGAGCTGCAGCGAGCGCACCTGGGGGCCATGCAGTGACATGGGGGTTCTTCTGACGGGCAGCAAGGCTGCTGCCTTCCTCCCTCTCCTCAGAGCCAGCCCTTGGGCTGCTTTTCATGTCACCTTGAAGTTTTGCACACCTGGAGAAGAGGAAAGGGCCCGAGCCCTTCAATGGGGAATCTCAACTGCCTGGTGGCATCTCCCTGAACATTAAACCTCTGGGCTGAGTGGGGAGGGATGGTCAACTCTTAAAGAAGGCACCTGGAAGATCTGTGGGCCACCCTGCTTCCTCTCCAGAAAATACAACTGTGGTTGAGGACCTGAGGAATTTTTTTTTTTTGGATGCACATCCTCAGTCATTGAAGCTCAAAAAGTGGGAGACTTGGAAGTTCTGGAACAGCATTGCTCTGGGAAGATGACCAGCTGTGTCCTCCAGCAAGTGTTGCCTTCTGCTGGAGGCTCAACTTGATGTCTTTCAAAGATTGGGGTTATGGAAGAGACTTCTTAGCCCCAGTCCCAGCCCTCACACTGAGCTGGAGTCTCCTCCACTTCGTGTCACTTCCCGATCCCAACTGAGAAGCCCGAAGCAGGAGAAAGGTTTCCCTGGCCCGTTGTGTTGGTTGCTGACGCTGAGCAGTTCTCCAGGGCTGAAGAAAACCTGCAGGTCAGTGGGGAGCTCCGTGTATCCCAACACACTGCTCTGCCCGTGGCTCCTGAGCGCTGTGACGGGGGTTTGCTCAGAGCTCACCCCAGTGTGGTCACCCCAGCCCCAGAGAGGCACAGGCTGACCGGCCAGGCTGGTGGTGATGGGACCGCGCGGGAGCCAGCCTGGTCCCTACACCGCTTTTCCTGCTTTCTGCACCAACTCGGAGCTTGGCCAGAGCAGCTCCACACCAGCCCCTAACGCCCGCTGTGCTGGGGAGGAGAGCAAGAGGAAAAACAATCTTGTGGGCTCAAAGTGTTGGGTTTCATGTGCTTTTGGGTGTTTCCTGGGTTTAATTTTTGGTTTTGTTTTTTTTATCTGCGTTACCACTATGTTGAGCTCTCGGAAGTTGATGGGGTGACCCCGAGCTGGGAGAGGGCAGGTTTGTGGCTGTTGAGGCTCACTGGGTTTCCCATGGAGGCAGCACAGGGGTGGTCCCCCTGCCATGGTTGGTGGACAAAGTCACTCTGGTGCTTGTTGATCTTCCGCTCAGTGGTTTCATCGGCTGTGCCAAGCGACTCTTCCTTCTGCTCCCACCCTCACTCAGCTTGATGCCACCTGCCTTGGGTTTTCACTTGCATCTTAGGTTTTGGTTTTTTTTCCCTTCTTGATGTCTAGCAGAGCGAGCTGGTCTGGCTGGGGCAGAAAATAGCGTGGGGAAAACGAGGTGGCTGCGAGGACGGAGAAAGGCAGGGGGGTTGGCACAGGGTCCCCGTGTCGCTGGCCTGTGTCTGCGGGCAGGGAGGGGACTGCTGCTCGGTGTGAGGTGAGGGACAATCATCTCTCCCTCAGTCCCCCGGCTGTAGCACAAACAAAAGCCCAGCCTGTGGATTTGTGCTTGGAGGGCTGTCGCTGGGGGACCGATGGGGCGGCTGTTGGACCCCAGCTGGGACGAGGAGGGTCTCGGGGGGCTCTCACAGCATGTGTCTTGACTGTGATCCGAACACATTGACTAGCTGAATAAAATCCAAGATGTTTGTACCTCTTGTCCTGTGGTGATTCCCAGCCCGTGTTTCTCCGCCGCAGCCCCAGAGACGCATCTATTTTTGAGAAGTGAATCCACCCTCAAATATGCACTTTGCTGACCAAACTTTCTGCTTTTCAGAAAAAAACAACAACTTTGCTGTTCCCAGTCCCCCTGCATGTCAGTGGACTGGGGTGAAGGAGCCCAGAACCTGGGTTTGTTTTTGCTGTGATGGGATGAAATGTAGGTGGGTCCCTTCCCTAACAGGAATCGTTGTTTCCGTTGGTCTCTCCCCTTTGCTCGTTGCCTTGGTGCTCCAGGATGAGTTTCTCCTCTTGTGTTTGTTGCTGCCCACAGGAGCATCCCCAACCCCAGCAACTGTGTGACCAGCAAAAACAACCACAGGGGTTTCTTGGGCACCTTCTCAACTTGGTTTTCATAGTTTGGGTTGGAAGGGACCTTAAAGCTCATCCAGATCCACCCCCCCTGCTGTGAGCAGGGACACCTTCCACTAGAGCAGTTTTAAATGAGGGATGGGAAAGTATAAATTTTAACAAATGTGTTAATTTCTGAGTGTTAATTGGAGGTGTCTTTAAGAGTTTCAGTTTCAGGGGCAGAGCTGGGCAGCAGGCTGGAGTCAGGCTCTGCGAGGGTCCGTGCCAGGCACTGGTGACAAGGGAAGCTGGGGGATGGTGTTTTATAGAAGAAAGGGGGAAAAAACCCTTCAATTTCCTCTATTCCTCCCCCAAAGCTCCTTTATTTGCTGTGCTGGTGGAAGGCGTCGCGCCGGGCACCGGTGTCATTTCTTCTCCCTCTGGGTTTTTCCGGAGGCTGCCAGCAGTGGAAGGTCAGAGAGGGAGGTTGTGAAAAGGCAAATCCTCTTTTCGGTCCTTAGTGGGAGAATGAACCGTGGGCGACTTCTTCTTGCGAGGCGGGACGTGTCCTGCGTCCCAATGCCCCTGCCCGCGGTGGCACAAAAGGGACCTGTCACTGCTGGGTCTGTCCCCTCCGAGGGAGCTGGAAACGCCTCTTCCAGCCAAGGGGGAGGCTGGGGATGAGCTCCCTGCCCCGTTAACGAGCTCCCTGCCCTGTTAACAAGCTCCGTGCCTCTGTTTTCAGTTCGTGTAGGAAATGTGTTGCTGCAAGGGGTGTCCGGTCCGTGTGGGTCTGGAGTTGAAGCAGGACAAAGCCTCACGGAATCATAGAATGGGTGGGAAGGGACCTTAAAGGTCTCTAGTCCCTGCAGTGACAGGGACATCTTCAACCCGGTCAGGGTGCTCAGAGGCCCGTCCAACCTGACCTTGAATGTTTCCAGGGATGGGGCTTCTACCACCTCTCTGGGCAACCTGGGCCAGTGTCTCACCACCCTCAGCGTAAAAAATTTCTTCCTTAGATCCAGTCTAAATCTCCCTTCTTTCCATATCAAATCACAGAATCCCAGACTGGTTTGGGTTGGAAGGGATCTCAAAGCTCATCCGGTCCCAACCCCCCTGCCAGCAGCAGGGACACCTTCCACTAGACCAGGTTGCTCAAAGCCTCATCCAGCCTGGCCTTCAACACTTCCAGGGAGGAGCAGCCACAGCTTCTCTG
>NW_010294431.1:5696-5938 GCF_000700745.2 Antrostomus carolinensis
TGGGCCCCCAAGGTCCCCCCCCCCCCGGCCCGTGCCCCCCAGCCGTTCCCTTCCCTCCCCCCACCTCTGCCTCCCACTTCTCCCCCACAGAGATGGGATTTCCCTGCCCCGAATAGGTCCCCACCCAGGATTTGCTGTGCTTCACCCAGGTTCTTTTGGAGGAGCTTTTCATTGCCAGGAGCTGCATAGACACAGCAGGTCCCTTTGCAGGCAGGTGAGACCCCGAACCCTTCCACGACCTC
>NW_010294431.1:5978-6430 GCF_000700745.2 Antrostomus carolinensis
CGGTGTCCCAGAGCCCCGAGTGCCGAGCGGCCCCGCGACTCCTCGTACCCAGCGTGGTGGGTTTGAGCTGCTCGTCCCGGGGCGCTGGGACTCCCCACGCTGTGCCCAGCGCCCGTGGCTGAGCCGGGACCATGAGCTCGTTAATTTGGGTGAATAAATCCCCAAAGACAGGAGCTTTGAAAACATCAATCCCACTCACAGGTCAACCCTCCACCTCCTGAGTGGTGGCTGCGTCCAGCTGCGGGGTGGATGCGGTGTGGACACCTCTGCTGGTGTCTGATCCCACGGACACCTGAGCCACCTCCGCTGTCCTCGTGCCAGCAGGACCCGCTCAGGTCAGCTGGGGACACTTTCTCAAACTTGCTTTGGCTTTTCTCCACCTCTCTCCATCTCCCAGGTCTCACCTGCAGCGCTCGTGGAACCCCCCAGTGTCACCTGCTGGGTGTTTGCTG
>NW_010294432.1:0-412 GCF_000700745.2 Antrostomus carolinensis
CTCGTCACTGGTTTCCACTCGGACTTTGATCGGGTGCTACAGAAGCTTTGTCCATTGGATTGGAAACCAGGTTGTCACAAGTCATCTGGGTCTTGTTCTGCTTGTTCTGTGTATGTGATCAACTGCTGTCCACATATCGAAGCACAACTTGGGCTTATCAAGGGAGGAACCTACTCAGCATACCTTATCATAGCACTTCACCTTGCTTGCTCTCATTGTAATGATATTTTAATGTAAAAACTTAGAAGATCCACTTGTTTTTGAGGGATGGATTCAATTATATTGCAAATGTGAAGTGTTTGAGATGACTCCGCCAATAATGTCACCGTGGGAGCGATGGGTTCTTGATGGCACATGTGACCCAGTCGTATGCAGCAAATCAATGATCATTCCCTGAAGTACACAAGGTCCA
>NW_010294432.1:425-1133 GCF_000700745.2 Antrostomus carolinensis
CCTGCTTCCAGGTAAGCAGATATCTAGTAATCCAAAATATTGTCATCTAGATGTTCTGGATCCAGAAAGTCTCATTTTACTGGACATTTTAATTATTTGCTGAAGACAACAGCAGAATAAAACTTAACAGCACGTTTTTTTTCCCCCATGTCATTCCCAACTAGATTTGATTTCAGCTCTCTGCTGCTCCCAAATTATTACACTTTTTCTTTTGGTTTTGGTTTTTTTTTTTTCAGCTGTTGTTTTTGCATTCTTGTGATTATCTTCTGTTTTCTCTTCTGTGGTCTTCATCTACGATCTTAATTATCTGCCTCTCATTGCCAACTCTGTGAACTGTGAAGTTAATTTGAGGAGGAAAGTTCTGCCTGGTAATTTTAAAAATATGAGATATTATTGAGGGTTTTTCCTGAACCAAGGATTACAAGAAATGTGTAGTTTGGAAGCGTAGCTTTGGATTCTTCCTGCTCGCTTAAAGAAATTGAGAATTGGGTGAAACCTCAGGTCAGTAAAACTGAACAGATGAATAGGAAATGGATCTCCTTCTCCTCTCCCCACCATGACTGTTTGATTTCTCCAAGTTATGGGTGGAACTCACAAGAAACCAGAAGGAGCAAGGATGCTGCCTCTGGAACTTCCTCACAAGAGGAAGAGAAGGGGCAGGTGCTGATCTCTTCTTGCTGATGACCAACTGTAGGACCATTGGAAATG
>NW_010294432.1:1300-3906 GCF_000700745.2 Antrostomus carolinensis
AGGGACATGGTGTGAATGTTGGGATTGTCCTGTGCAGGGACAGGAGCTGGACTCCATGGTCTTTGTGGGTCCCTCCAACTCACAACATTCGATGACTCTAACGATATGTATTAGCAACATCTTGCTTCTGCAGAAGGTTGGTGGTGGAGTTGTTAGTCCATGAGAGGGCTGGCAGTTGGGGGTTTGGGGCTTGGAGTTGCTCCTTCCATAGTTTTTCCCAAGTGATCCTTGTCTCAGACCTGCCATGTGCCACTTGAGATCTGCACGTGCACCGTGGGTTTTGTTGAAAAAGAAAAATGTTGCAGGTGCAATGAGTCTTTACGGGGTAAAATAGCTGCTTTTAGAAGAAAGGAAAGAAAGAAAGAAGTTGGATTGTTTCCCACCAAGGGGACCTGGAGAGCAGGAATAGGGCATGTGCGTGCACAGCTCAGCTCCAAGTTTATGTGCTCACATTGCAGGTCAGCTCTGGTCTGGTGTTTCTATCAGAACAGTGGTTGAAGAAGGTGTTGTCTCACGTTGGGTACCATGCTGCATTGAAAGGCTCAGGAGATTTTGGAGCAGATCTTTTATTCAACCCAAGGTGTATTCCAAGCAGACACCGGCATACCCTTGAACTTGAGAGGCTGAGCCTGGACAGCCTGAGTGATGTTCTCAAAGTTACTTCTCACGATTCCTCGCATACAGGATTTAGGTCTCAAAATACTGTCTTTGAAAATTAGAGGGAAGGATGAGATTAGCTAAATGTGAAAAACCACCAGACATGGGGCTGGGAGAGGAGAAAGGGATCGATGTACAAATACTACATGGTGTTTCAGATGAGTAGTCTATAAAACATGGTGTCTCGTAGTCTGTCCTGGGTACCTTTTTGGTCTGGTTTCTTTTCGATTGTTTATTTTCTTTTTCTAAAAAAAAATAAATATTATTTTTATTTTAACCCAGAGGAAAACAGTATTAAAAAATAGAGCACAGAGGAGCAGTACTATCTGCACAAATCCAGGCTGGGTGATGAATGGCTGGAGACCAGCTCTGAAGAGAAGGACTTGGGAGTGGTGGTGAGTGAGAAGCTGAACACGAGCAGACAACGTGCACTTGCAGCCCAGAGGCCAATAACCGTGTCCTGGGCTGCACCCAGAGCAGCGTGGGCAGCAGGTGGAGGGAGGGGATTCTGCCCCTCTGCTCCGCTCTCCTGACACCCCACCTGCAGTGCTGCCTCCAGTGCTGGGGCCACCAACAGCACAAGGACATGGAGCTACTGGAGCCAGTGCAGAGGAGGCCACCAGGATGATGTGAGGGCTGGAGCAGCTCTGCTGTGAGGACAGGCTGAGAGAGTTGGGGCTGTTCAGCCTGGAGAAGAGAAGGCTCCAGGGAGACCTTCTAGTGGCCTCCCAGTACCTGAAGGGGCTACAAGAAAGCTGTGGAAGGCCTTTTCCTAAGGGCAGTTAATGACAAAACAAGGGGAAATGGGTTTAAACTGGAAGAGGGGAGGTTTAGATGAGGTATTAGGAAGAAGTTCTTCACTGTGAGGGTGGTGAGACACTGGAACAGGTTGGATTTATACCTGATCTGGATTTGTCCCTTGCCAGGGTATTGGCACCGCTGATGGTTGGATGGATGTGCCCAGCATGGGTTGGGAGCTGCTCATCCTGTACACCCCTGATATTCAAATAGGATAAAAAATTATAATTCAGAGACAAAATCCACAGTATAAATCTGCACCATCTTTGCAGTGCACGTGGATGATGGTGAGATGGTTTTTTGGTGAATTTTAGCACCGTTGGCAAGGGCAGTACCAGGTGGGAATAGTCCTGGCCACATCAACAAGGCTGAATTTTTTGCTTAAGCCTCGAGCTCCAGCTTGTAGAAGCCGAGGAGCAAGTCAGGCTACGGTTCCTCAAGGGTTCATTGCAGACATTTCATAAGATCCCTTTAGTCAAGGGGCATCCTAAGGTGACCTGGTTGTGTAATGCCATAGGAGCTGGAGAATCATTAAATTAGCATCAAGTTTTTCTTTTAATTAATTAATTTTATGGGGTTTTTTTATAGTAGAGAAGGTTGATGGCTGGTGCTTTGCTCAGGTGAGATTTGTTGTTGCACGTTGTTTGTTTTGTGAATTCCAAATAAGATTTTTTTTTATTTTTTAAGTTTTTTTTTTGTAGGCTCAGAACAGTTCAAAGCAAGACCTTGTCCCTTCTCTGAAGTGTTTATAATCCAATTTCAGACATAAAACAGCACGGGCGTGGAGGAGGGAGGAACAGACAGGGATAAAACAGCAAGTTTTTACATAGCCTAGGGGACCGGGGCGGGAGGAGGATGTCTGAATGCTTCAGCAGGTTGATGGCATTTGAGGATCCTCATGAGTTTGTTGCTTGGGTGGGGATTCTCAGATGTAACCTGGCTTGGGAAAACAAGCCACCTACAGAGGAAGCCCCCAAAGGAGTGGTTCAGGTCTCTGCTGTAGTGCCCAGCGTGGGTGGGTGATGCCCATGGAGCTCAGGTGTTGGGCTTTCAGGATGAACCAGCTCTCCTCTGGAGGCTCAGACCCACAGTAGAGAAAGAATGGGCTCAAAAACCTGTTATCACAGAATCGCTTGGTTGGAAAAGACTTT
>NW_010294433.1:0-882 GCF_000700745.2 Antrostomus carolinensis
CCCTACATCCAGGACACTGATGAAGATGTTAGAGGACTGGACCCAGTACTGACCCCGGGGGAAATGTTTGTATCATTAGAGATACAGAGAGAAATGGTGGCTGGTTACGCTGTTTGCAAACAAAACGGCCTCTCTGCAAGGATTCTTCCTTGCATCTCTTGGTTGAGAGATGGGTCCAGTTCCATTTTGTTGGTGTGGAGATGGTCTCAGCATCACGTGCTCAGAAATGGACCTGCTAAAGGGAGAAGAAGCAGAAGAACTTCCCTGCCCAGAAGTGGATAAGCAGAACTGTTAAAGCATACAGTGATTGCAGGGCTCTGGCCACCCTGTGCTTGTGGTTGCCCTTGTTCTTTTCTTCCCAACTTTCTGGCCTTTGTCTGTGGCTCAGTGATCACTGTGAAGCTTGGAGCACCCCATAATTAAATGCAACCAATTTGCAAACAGGCTAGAAATTGCAGAGGTAGCATCAGATCTGCTGAGTCTTGACACTTGAATGAGTGTTATCCAGGTGTTCTCTAACAGGATCATTTTTAGATGCGTTTAAAGGCAGAGTGAGGAAGCCTGTGGCTGTGTGTAGCTTCCTCTTGCTCCCGTGGGTCTTCAGATGGCTGAAAATGCCACGCTCGTGATTGTGTTAGTGTAATGGTGGTGGCTGGGGTGGTGTGAATGTCGGCAGGATGTTTGGGAGTTGTTTCTCACTCTCTGGAGAGAGTTTCCTTTGGGGGTGACTGCAAGGAGAAGACTTCCTGGAGGCTCCCTGTGTGGCTGATGCAACATCAGCCAGGTTGGACTCTTCTCTCCAAACCTGTAGTGGAGGCATTAGCACCTTTTAATGCACAAAAACATGGTGAGAGCAGAAGATCAAGAGAGGTTCTCCTCCTC
>NW_010294433.1:1210-12031 GCF_000700745.2 Antrostomus carolinensis
AAACTTCTTTACTGTGAGGGTGACAGAGCACTGGAACAGGCTGCCCAGGGAGGTTGTCGAGTCTCCTCTGGAGACATTCAAGACCCTCCTGGACACCTTCCTGTGTGATCTCATTTAGGTTCCTGCTCCTGCAGGGGGATTGGACTGGATGATCTTTCGAGGTCCCTTCCAATCCCTGACCTTCTGTGATTCTGTGATTTAAGCAGTGGGGTGGCTCTGGTGTTAACCAGCACGTGAACTCTTGTTCCTCAGGTGTGGTGGAGACGGGGCTGTTCATCGACATGGCAGAGGTGGTGTACTTTGGCATGGAGGACGGCTCGGTCAGCGTGCGGGAGAAGCAGCCTCGCTGATGCCGGCGTGTTGCCTGCTCTGCTTCGCCTTTGGCCAGTTTGATTCAGCTGTTGTAATGGTGCCAACCTGACGTTTTTGCCTTAACGAGCAGCGGTTATTGCAGAAGACAGATGGGAAGTTGATCAGAATCCGCTGACGTGATACTGAATGTCTTTTTTTTAAAAAAAACAAACAAACAAAAAAATAATTATATTCTATTTCTATATATATATTTTTACTTTCCAGGAATGTTGTCTTTTTTAAAGAATCATTTAAACAAATTGCTTTAACGTTTTTATTTTGTTTTCTAAGAAATACTTACCAAAAAGAATACTCCTTGTTTTGTGTTTTGGTTTGGTTTGTTTTTTTCTTTTTTTTTTTTTTTTTTTTTAACAGAACTTGAACCCTTCTGGTTGCTCGTAGTGCTTAGTGATTGAGATCAGAAATACAATCCTAATGTATCGTTCCTAACCACCCTGGCTGAGAGGGTGATGTATATAACAGGAGCACATCCAGTTGGGACCCGCTGATGCCTTATTTGGAACCTTTTTGGTTCGGTATTTTATGCCTTTTATTTTTCTATACCACTGTTTTTTAGTAGTTCAGCATGTCTGGTTGTCCTCTGTGCACATGACAATTCTCTGAGCCTAGAGTGGTCTCTACATCCCTCTGTCTGGGACATTAATAAGGGCCTTTTCTGGGCCTCTGTATGGAGGAGATGTTAATTCTTTGAGCCAAATTCTGCTCTCCATTAATTCAGTACCTCTGATTAAAGTCTGTTCCTGTAGCTGGAGACGTTGGGGACTTCAGAACTGGGTCCTTGATGAAGTTTACAGAAGCATATTTGAGCAGCTTAGGGCAGCGTGGAATCCTATTCAGTGGCAAATTATTTGATGTGGAATGAAGGTTAATCATCACCTCTCGCAGCTGGTTGATTTGTGGAAGGGTAGAGCAGAAAACTGAGTCTTCCTGCCTAAATTTTCCACATGTAGCAGGAGAGAGACATTTGTTCAATATCTTGTTCTCGGTGTATAGGTGCTTTGCATGGTTCTGATGTCAAAATGCAAGCTCTCTCTTTGTGTTGTAGACACTGAAATAAAGAGCTGTTATACCAGATCTGGTGGTAATTTGGTTCTTGAAGTAACTGTTTTGTGGACAATGAGGCAGATCATCGTCAGACTGACTTCTGCTGTAGTTTCCCCCTTAGAAGGGCCCTTCACCCAGGGCAAATTCACCCTTTTTTGCATTTGATTCTTTTTGCTTAAGGTAAATACGTTATTTTAAATTAACCAGATTATCTAATCAACACTTGTTACTGCAGCACTTGCCTTGAGACTGTCTGACATTTGCACGTCTAAAACCTGGGCATCTAAATACAGCTACTTTTTGTAAAAAAACAAAATCAACTATTTTTACCTCTTTAAATCTGCCCTGCACATCTATTCTGTTCATCCTGAAGCACCTGTACTGAGCAAACTGGCTGCCATCCAGCCAGCAACTTGCTGGGAACACTGGAATATCTCTTCCCGCAAACCTGATGCTGCAGAAGCCGCTTGCAGAACTCTAGCTCTTGCCATGGGCTGTTTTCTGATGTGTCTTGGGCTCCTGAGGTAATCCTAGATAAACAGCAATCCAGCAAAGCTTTGTGCCCAAGCGCCTTCTCACTCAGCATGCTTCTGGAAATGAGATTAGCAGGAGCGAACGTTGCTGTTGACTCTTCTCTCTGTCTCTCTCTCTCTCTCTCTAAAATCAAACAGCTCCTTCTCAAAAAGCCAATAAAACCATTACTGCACCATTACTTTCTGGCCCTGCACCAGATGTGATCTCATTCAGCTTTGTGCTTAGCAGGGGCTTGTTAAATCTAAGTCTGAAGGTGTCAGGTCTGATTCTTGAGCTTCTCCAGGTGCTTGGGATACAGGTAGAAATGGTGGGTGCTTTTGCAACAGATGCTTCTGCTGGGGTGGGAGTTTGAGTGGGTCATGGGTGCAGAGTTTACCATACCTCAGAGATGGAATTAAAATCTCTCAAGTGCTGGAGAAAACTTGGTGTCTGAAACATTTCTAGAGGCTTTGTGCAGATTTTCTTTGTGCAAGCTCCCCCAGCTCAGTTTTGCGGAGTCAGTAGATGGATTTTTGTGTTAAGGGGCTTTTAAGAAAGGTCTGGTCCTTTCCCTTGAAGGCTGCCAGGCTCCTGAACCTGTTGTGACCATCCACATCTTTGTCTGCCAGCATGTGTGGGGCACATTTTGATGCGGTGCAGGGAGTCTGTCCCCTCCCAGGGTGGCCTTGACGTGCCGTGGCTCTGACCTGTCACTGACACAGCCCACTTACGCTGATGCTTAACTGCTGAGCCACGAGCGTGTTTGATGAAAATTAAGTGTACAGGCAGCAGAAGTATTTCTAGTCCCTGGCCCTCACTTTTCTAGGCTATCACCATTACCATTGTGTTTGATTTCTAGAGAGATAACAATTTATAGATTAGCATGGCATAGTATTGTCAGAGAGAACAATTTAGAGGTGAGCATGCTGTGGTAGACCTTCAGATGTGGCCAGGCATTGCAGGTACCCACAACTTCCCTGGGTAGAGGCAGTTCAGTTGTGGCTGTACCAGTGGGTTGTTCCCAACAGCTCATGGGCTTGAGTTGGTGTTTGTTGAATTTGATTTTAACACCTTGGCCAGTTTGTGCTGTGCTATTTGCTTTCGACTCATTTTTTCAAGGTGCTTTTCAAAAGAGCCTTAAGAAGCCCTTAGACATGAAGCTGCCACCTCTATCACAGGAATCACAGGATGGTGGGTGTTGGAAGGAACCTCAGATCATCCAGTCCAACCCCCCTGCCAGAGCAGGAACCTACATGAGATCACACAGGAAGGCGTCCAGGCGGGGCTTGAATGTCTCCAGAGAAAGAGACTCCACCCCCTCCCCTACACCAGGTTGCACAGGAAAGTGTCCAGGTGGGTTTGGAACATCTCCAGAGATGGAGACTCCACAACCTCTCTGGGCAGCCTGTCCCAGGGCTCCAACACCCTCACAGTGAAGAAGTTTTTCCTTCAGTTTGTCTGGAACTTTCAGTGTTCCAGTTTGTGCCCATTGCCCCTTGTCCTGTCACTGGGCACCACGGAAAAGAGCCCGGCCCCATCCATTTGGCCCCCACACTTCAGGTATTTACAGACATTGATAAGGTCCCACCCTGCTCCCTTGCAGCACTGAAGAAAGAGCTGGGACACATTTTTAGAAGATGGCATTGCAAAAAGAAAAGAAAAAAGAAATAAAAAGCAGGTGGAAGGAGATGTCCTTTCAAAGCCCAAGGCAGGATGGTTGTGGCTATTTAGGGTGCGTTCCTGCAGCAGATCCTGTTACCCCATGCTAACCACGGTGAGATGATGCAATCCAGCCCCAGCATGCAAACCCTGACGTCGCCTTCTGCACCGTACACAACGGGCAATGCACAACTGATTTACCATTAGCGCTGAATTATGGATTAACTTGGCCCTGGAGAAAACAAATGTTTTAAGAAAGAGCAACAGCAGCACTAAAATTAACGAGCAAGAGAGGTAATGAAACATTAGTCCCATTAAAAAAAAAAAAGAAAGCAATATAAACATAATAAGAGAGTGCTTCATATTGAATTTAATTAACCTTTGGTTAATAGGTCAAATAATTAAGCTGAATTAATTAAACTAAGTAGAAGGAAATCATGTGTTTAGTTAAAGTGAATCACCTTGTTCCATGTTATAAAGCAAGTGTTACTGTCTGTCAGGTTTTTATTATTGTCACTAGGACAGGATTTATGATCTGACATAATTATTACTCTGAGAAATGTAACATAAAAAGAGATGAAAATAATTAAGCAGGCAGCATAGAGGATGTATGAGCTGGGTATTAAACTAAACGATTATAGCCAAAGTGATAGGGAGGAAATGAGCACATCATAACCTGTAAGAAAAATTAACTGTAATGAATATTTGTAAGTTATAATGAAGATTTGTATTTTTTAAACACAAAGCCAGATCTATCTTCTAACCAGGGAAAACCTTCCCATTACTTACCCAGATAAAGTTAGTTAAGTCTGGAGGAACTTTTAATTCAGGTGGTTTTAACCAAAAATCATGTAGTGATGTCAGTTTTGGTCCAACTGCACCAAGAAAGGAGGAAGAAAAGGACAAATTCTCATTTTCAAAGTGATTTTTTTGAATTTATCAAACCTTGTGAATCCTCCAAAACTTCTGTGCAGTTTTATTTTACTCAGTACATCGGCAAAAAGATGATGTGTTTCAGCTTGAAGGCAAAACTTAAATATGTATAAACTGCCATTTTTTGTACCTAAAACGTCTAAATTTATTCATCTCCTCTTCCAGTAACTTCAATGGGAGTTGGATCATCCCCATATCTCCATAACCCATCAGGGTCTGAACTGTTAAAAAGCCCCTCTATATTTACAGAACCTAACAGATCAGCTGTTCAGGTATCTTGAATCCCATGTGGGATTTGTCTCCTGACAGGGCACTATGAATTACCATGAAATGCCTTAATTAATATTTTTCTGTAGAAGAGTTTTTGTAACTTCATCCATGTAGGAAAATTGATACCAGATATTTATTGTTCTCAGTTCATTTCCTGTTTGTATTTTTACAGCTACTGACACAAACATCGTTTAAACCTCCTTAATTGTGCTTACAGCCTTGTGAAGGTAAGGTCAGGTCACTGAGGTAAATGTAGTGAGCAAAACAGTGAAGGATCAGTGACTTGGCTTTGACTATAAGAAATTACATAAACTACATTTTTTAGTGAAAAAAAAGAAAAGACTTTGTACAAGAATGTCTTAGTCTGAGATAAGTTTCCTAATATAAATCATCAATCATCTTGGAAAGTTAGATGCTGCTGATGATTTATGTTGTTTCTGGAAGTCAGTAGCAGAAAGATGAAATTCAGTGAAAGAAAAAAGTGACTATTGAGCCAACCATCTCGTATCTGTAAACCTCCCTGCAGTTTAATATCCCAATTAACTTGGAGTGTCGATTTAGGAATATTCTTAATCACACTAAATTCAAAGTTCATCTCATGCTGTATTGTTAAAAATATGTGCACATAAATTTGGTCATGCAAAAAATATCACAGGAGGTGAAAAGCCTGCTAACTGGAACGCTCCTTTTATTGTACACCAAACTCCAGATTCCTCATGGTGGTCTTCCAATGCAAGATTAATTAAAAAAACCCAAACAACCCAACCTAACGTCCTATATCCTTTCTACTTACCAACGTCTCACAGGTTTGTGTAAGCTCTTACTGAAGCTATTACTGGAATGCCTTATATATCAAAATCATTAATTAAACATTAATTCCCTTAAAACATTTCCAAAGCCTTAATTTCAGTAACTTTTAAGTTATTTGCCTGCCACAGTGCACTGTCTTCTTGTAATCAGTATTTAATAACCGCTACGGTTTAATCCCAACGTAATGTAATTGGTAATGACAAATTAAATTGAAAAAACCCGCTGTAAATCTAGACAGTACACTGGGATGCTTTTCTTATTATCTTCATTCCTTGCTGAAAAAAGACAGCCTTGCCTTCCTTTAATCCTTACATGAGCTGTTTTTTGAAGGGGACATTATAATTCTCTTCTTTACTTTTCTATGTAGTTTAGTGAGGGCTGGACCAGACCAGTGAGGGGTCAAATCCAACAGCTCGTTACTAATGTACCAAAATCTTGCATAATTGAAGAGCAAAGAGCTATTGATCGTTTCTCTCTACTGAGATGGTCAGGTGGCTTCAGGATATGATCCACTCTATGACTGTGTGGTGGTTTATTATTTATGAAGAAGTTTCTTCCATCCTTGTTTGAGAGCTCAAGTGATCCATGTTGAATTAATGGCCTCACGTTGCACCAGGGGAGGTTTAGGTTGGATATTAGGAAAAATTTATTCACCGAAAGGGTTGTCAGGCATTGGAACAGGCTGTCCAGGGAGGTGGTGGGGTCACCTTCCCTGGAGGTATTTAAAAGACGGGTAGACGAGGTGCTTAGGGACACGGTTTAGAGGTGGACTTGGTAGTGTTGGGTTTATGGTTGGACTCAGTGATCTTAAGGGTCTTTTCCAACCACTGTGATTCTGTGATTCTGTGACTCTGGCCAGGGTTTTGAGGTCTGCACTACGTGTTTTTGCTGAGACTCTACATTTTTCCTGTGCATTTGCTGATGTGACTAGCCCTGCCTATCTACAGCCTTTTCAAACATGCTATCATGCAAGCCCCCTCCCTGGGGTCTCCTGGGCAGGAGGCTCCCCAACAGCCCCTGACCACTATTGCTCCCTCATCTGATCTTTGGAAGCTTGTCAAGGGGTGGCTCTGGGGGCAGGAGATATTACTGCACAGAGGTCCACATGTCCCATGGATTTACTAAGGTTTGAGAGGGATACCTGGGATGGAAGTATTCACCCCGGAACACTCTGCCTTCTCTGCTCTCCTGCAATGATCTGGAGAAATAAGTACCAGGCAACTGATGGCAAAGAGCCTCTCCAGTGGCCCATAGTTTCTCTATTATCTACCAGGGAACTGGTGGCAAGAGCCTCTCCAGTGGCCCATAGTTTCTCTACACGTGGTAGTGAAGTCAAATGGCACTGGCTTCCCAATAAATAGCTCAAGGTCCCCAAGGATGTGGGTTTTGTAATTGGGTTGGTCTTCTGGAACCCAGCCCATTGTGACTTCAATATGGTGACGTGGAGGAAAACAAGCATGGCTGTGGCCAGCCAAGCCTACCATTGTATCTTTGAGTGCAGGGACTCATCCTAGGAGCCCAGGGCAGGATCTTCAATAAAATCATTGCCCTAATCCAGGATTTTGGCAGTGTTGCTTGTAGATATCTGGATACCACAGATATGTCCAGCTCTGTGTGCTAAGTTTGGAACAAGGCATTGGTCATTCGGCCAGGGATGGAGCCTGTCCCTGCAGGACACCAACGGGTGGATTAAAGGAAGTGAACAGCATCTACAGATCCTTTAGCATTATTAATCTCATCAACAGTGACCTTTCTACTTGGGTTTTAAATAAAGAAAAGGTTATTCTAGAAAGCGAATCGAGGAATAGTAATTGGGAATAGAGAGAATTGTCTCTGTAGTTATTACTTAACTGATGTGAAAATACTTTTAATTAGGAAAGACTAACGTTGGTGGGTCTGCTCTCTGCAGAGACTCCACTTGAGTTTTACTTTACTGGAATATGTGAAACTCAAGGTGGCATTTGGGTGTTTGCACTAGCTGGGAAAGCAGAGCAGAAAGTGCAAAACATGCTTCACAAATTATTTTGGTTTGAATGTGGTGTTATAAAACTGGTTAATCCCTCCTTTGCTTAGCCATATCTCTTGGCCTTTGGATGTGGAAGGGTATCAGACTGTTTTATGAGAAGCCAGAGAGAAGGCTTTTTACTAAAAAAAAAATTGTTTTTCAACTTGAACAGAAATGAGTCTTTCAGAGGAATGAGATCGCTCTTACTGTTGTGTCTCTCTGTGACAGCCATTCTGTAACTCATACCCCACGAGGCTCTGCCTGGGGTGAAGCCCCTGCAGCAGTATTCCCTGTGTGCATCCCTGGCAACTACAGAACTGGGACTCCACGAAGGGTCTCCTCCCTCTTCCTCCCCCTTGCAGCACTCCTTTCCTCCAGGATGGAAAAATTGCTGAAGACCATTAAAGAACTGACGTTTAATCCACACATTTGTTTTATGGGGGATGCATTTTCCAGTGCAGATCTCCTTCATTCTGATTATCCTGGGAAAGCAGGGAGCTCCCCAGAAAGCGTGGCTGCTGCCTCCTTCCTTTACCCTGTCCACAGGGACACCAGCTCATGGGACACATTGGGTTGACATGTTGGTAACTTTGATGCCCACAGGTACCTGCTGGGCTTCATTTCCAGTTCCTTGGATGCTCTGCCCAACCAACACTGTTGGCTCCCCAGCAGCTAGGTTGGCCAAGAGCTGTCCCCTCCCACTGCTATGGGCTTTTTACAGCTTTTAAAGTAAGGCAGCATGAAACTTTTAGCAGATTGAACACCATGAGTTGTAGAAGAACCATTAGAAAATCTTCTCTGCTCACAGGACTATACAACTGGAGGTGCCAGCAATGTTTTGCCACATGTTAGTCAAAATCACATCAAAACACTGTTCAGATGTGATTCAGAGGTTTGATATTTTTTATCTATCCTGCTTGGGAAATATCTTCCCCTTGCTGTTTTTCAATTAAATTAGTTTTGAGTCCTGTAAAACAGATAAAAAAGATATGCTATTTCTTTCCTGGAAGTCAGATGGACATGGTTCTAAGCTCCCAGGCAGGCAGCATTTCACATGAGGGATCACATGCCATTTCCATGTGTTTTGTGTTTTAACACAGCTCTTACACTCAGCTTCATAAAAGTGTTGCTTACAGTTTATTTCAATCATCCAGATTGGAAATATTTTGGTTATAAAGGAACAAAGAAGCCTCGTTCAGTCAATGACCACTTAGAAAACTTGAACATTGCTGGATTGAATAATACTCCAAGTTCCAATCTGAATTTTCAGTAAACAGAAGGGAAGAGAAACCTGATACCTTTCTAGTCTTCATTTGATTAATTTGAGAGAAATAAATAAGATGCAACCAGTGTGAGAGAGAGCCCACGTTAGGCAGTTACTCTGTGGTGGATTGCTGCCTTTCCCAAGAAAAATTCAGTGGAGAAATTCATGCCCCAAGCCCTGTATTTTCTGCTTGAGGAGTAAATTAGATATTTTAAGGATGTCATTATTTACAGGATCAATATTGCTGTTTACCCAGATGGCTGGCCAAGCATGGACAGATACTGTCTGCTAGAACACATTTATCCATCTATCGATCTATCTCAGCACCTGTTTTGCTGATCAGTCAGCTATAGCAGGACCAGGAGCAACTTACTCCTAGTTTCACTGCATCAGTAGTAGGATTTGTCTCACATAACTGCCCACTCAAAAGCTACATGAGCCGTCAGCTTGAGCAGATGTGGAGCCCCATGGAAACAGCCAAATGGATTCACTCCATCTATTTCAGGCAGGACCCATCACCTCCTGGCAGCACCTATCCCAGATAAATGCAACCCACAGCCCCTCCTGCCTCCCAGTCTCTCATCATCAGAGAACCATGATAACACTTGAGCAAAGTATTGCATTACTGAAAGCAGAAAATGCAATTTTAGTAGAGATGAGTCAAAGTGAAGAGGATGGCTACCAAATTTTCCCAAATTCAGACTGTTCAAAGGAGGATGCAGAGAGATTTTTTTTCACATCTACACCAGAAAATATGCAAAGTATTTCATGTCAGTCCAAGCTGTTGCTTACTTGCTAGGAAAAAGAGTGACCTAGTAAAAGGCTT
Organism: Antrostomus carolinensis; assembly: GCF_000700745.2. Lineage (NCBI taxonomy): Eukaryota > Metazoa > Chordata > Aves > Caprimulgiformes > Caprimulgidae > Antrostomus > Antrostomus carolinensis. The sequence goes on from NW_010294433.1 coordinate 10,907, forward strand.
GTACTGATTGGAGGGTGATGACCCACAGCTCCTCACCTCCACGCAAAGCAGGAACAACTCCAGTGAGATGGATGAAGCTAATGAACACAAAACCAGTGTTACCTGCAGGTGGATCCAAAGTTGAAGAGGGAAGATGTTTTGAAGTTTTGAGTGAGATGTGGTTTTAAAAATCTATGCAATTCATAGAAAAAACCCTCATTTGACATGTTTACTGGGCTTGTTCTACACCAAGTGGTGTAGAACAGGGGGGAGGATACAGAGATCCATGGGCTGAAAGGTCCTACAAAACCTGGGTGGGAGTGAGGGATACATTCTGGGAATCAGCCAGGGCATGGCAGAAATGTGACAGCTGATTTTTGCAGAGTAAATGGAGAGCACCACACTCAAATTTATATTGTTTACCTCCCCTCAGATGGATGGTGAAACATGGCTGAGCTGGGGACGGGGCTGCTGGCCAGGCAGCCAGTCATTCCCTGCATCCACTATCAGTCCTGCCATGGCCTTTGCCACCCGTGAAGATCTGATTTAATGCACGCGGATGCCAGCAGCCAGGTTGCTAAAGAGCATTGCTGGGTTGTGACCAAACCTGAGCAACCACAAGGTTGGTTTTTTTGCAATACAGTTCCAAGAAGACAAAAGAGATGAGGGGTCTCAGTTTTCACCTGGCAATACCAGTTGTCACCCCTGCTGATAAACAGATGGTTTGAAACCATCCTGTTTTTCTGAAAATGGGCAAGGACTCTCCAGACAAATACAAACAATGCTTGAGATCAGCCCACACAGTGGAGGCAAAATACACTATGAACCTTGGGTGTCTTGAAGATGGTCACCTAGGGCACCTCTGATACAGCTCCATCCCTCCATGCCCTGAGGATGGGCTGGTCCAAGTGGCACAGCTTGGGCAGTATGCAGAAGGGAGAAAGCCTATCTGGGTCTCACATGGTGCTTCTCCAGGCTGACATGGGGCAGGAGATGGGATATATCCATAGCTATGATTATTAATGTTTTCATTATTATGAAATTATGAAAAAATAGGAATTACTAGATTGACCTAGGAAAAGCTGGGATACATATTGAGGATAGGATGGGGAAAAAAGTCCTCTCCTCTCCTCTCCTCTCCTCTCC
>NW_010294433.1:12239-14537 GCF_000700745.2 Antrostomus carolinensis
CCCTTTTCCCTTTTCTGCCCTTTTTTCTCTTCTATATATCCTACCTGGGGTAAGTTATGGGCTGAGTTTCTTTTCCCCCTGGACATGAAGGGCAGTTGGCAGCAGGCTTGGGTGAGCTGTGATTTGGTATTATCAGAAGAAAGTGACACTGAGCCTGACCAAAATGCTCATTTAGCAAAGCATGTAAGCATGAGTAGATCTATTGGCCTCAGTTGGTTTTGGTCCACATCTGAAGTCAGACAGACAAAAAAAGCATCACTTTAAAGTGTGGAAGAGGAATTTGACTAAAGCTGCTGTAAAAAAATAATCTCATGACAGGCAAGTTGTGCAAATTAGGTGAATGTAGACAAACCAGGCAGGAACCACCTGGCCAAGCTTTGAGATGGGTGAGGCAGTTCAGACACTTTTGTGCCACTCTGCATTCCCATTACAGTCTGTCAATGGACAGTCAGGGTCCATCTCTTCCCCTGTGGTCCACCTTCTCCCCTGTGGTCCACTTCCTTTTCGACTGTCCACCTTCTCCTCTGCTGTCCACCTCCTCCCTTGAGGTCCACCTCCTCCTCTGTGGCCCACCTCCTCCCGTGTGATCCACTTTCTCCTCTGTGGTCCACCCCAATGTGTAGAAAGCAGAACCAGTGTGGCACAAGGCCAGCTTGGATGAGCAGTGGACACTGGACTGACCTTGAAAGCAAGAGGCAAGTACACAGGAGATGGACATCGGGAACTAGAGAGAAGGGGAACACAGGGGCATTGCTCCAGCTTGTGGGGATAAAGCTGTGGGATTGATATCCAGTGAGCAGACAAGTCCATCCCTGCAGCGAGGACCCTTGGTGGCTTTCCCCTCCTGCATGCTCAGATGATGCATTCAAGGTCTCCTCTGTGGCTGCGTCTGTCTTTTTGCAAGTAATAATTTACTTGTCATCTTTGACTAATTACGACTTTTAAGATGATGATTATCAGACATCAGATTACAACCCTAGCTCTCCATTATACCATATATGGTCATAAGGGTGATGTAAATAACAGAAACTGGCCATTTTAAAACTTATCTTCTGAATATCTCCGTGTGTGTCAATGCAGAAGGTGTGATTTTCGTACTACTGCACAAAGTCTGTCCAATCAAAACCATATTTTATCACCTGGAGATGTACGACGAGCAGCGTTTCACTGTGGCTGTCTTTGGGACGTGGACTCTTGTCATTCTGAACTTGTGAATAATCCCAGCGATTTTCAGCTGAATTCAGTATTGCAAATAATCCTGTTTGATGGTAAAAGTCTCTGGGTGTTTTGGTGAAGTGTGAAAGCAGACAGCTAATAATCCTCTGCGGAACCCACTGAAGTGGTGCAATCAAATGGAAACCCACTGAGCTGAAAAAATGCCTCTTGCTCAGGAGAAGCACTCTGTGCCTGCATGCTTCTGATATCCTGTGGTGGGACATCTCCACATCTCCCAGAATGCTGGGAGAGCTGTGGGTGGGAGAACCTTGGGTGGGTTTCCTCTGTTACCCACTGGAGGTCTGATCTAAAGTTCACTCAAGGTAAAAGTGCCATTTAGTTTTGTGGGGTTTTTAATTTTTTTTCCTGTTAAATGCACTCGGCTTTTAGAAAAGGACACTCAGGATATGAGTGAAATTAGCTGAAGAATTTAAGTGGCGGAACACAAAATTCCTGGGCTTTTCCATTTCATCTCCATTGTTGGGAAGAAATTAAATCAGTTTTTTTCCTTGGTTTAATCCTTGCCTGGGATGCAAAGTAGCAGCAGCCAGATGAGTCGAGCCTGAAAGAGCATCCTGGTGTGTGTGCTGAGCTGGATGCTGATGGACCGTGCGTGAGAAGCAATGTGGAAAGCTTCTAGCAGGTCTATATGGGTGGCAGTGTGGCACTGCATGGGTCTGGTTTGCACAAAAATTCATCTGCAGCGGGCTGGAAAAGAGATGCCTGTGGGTATGTGGGAGTTTCCCTGCTTGGTGTGTGTGGTGGGTTGACCCTGGCTGGACACCAGATGCCCACCAAAGCCCACTCTGTCACTCCCCTCCTCAGCTGGACAGGGGAGAGAAAATACAACAAAAGGCTCGTGGGTGGAGATAAGGACAGAGAGAGATCACTCACCAGTTACTGGCACGGGCAAAACAGACTCGACTTGGGGGAAAGTGAATTTAATTTATTACCAATCAAATCAGAGGAGGATAATGAGAAATAAGACCAAATCTAAAACACCTTCCCCCACCCCTCTCTTCTTCCCGGGCTTAACTTCTCTTCTGATTTCTACCTCCTCCCCCACAGCACCACAGGGGGACA
>NW_010294434.1:0-209 GCF_000700745.2 Antrostomus carolinensis
ATTGTCCAGGACCTTTCAAAAATGATAGAGAACAGTTTAGCGATCAAGTCCACCAGCTCCTTCAGCACTCATGGGTGCATCCCATCAGGGCCCCTGGATTTGTGTGTATTGATTTTGTGTAGATTATCTCTGACCAGTTCTTCCTCAGCCAAGGGACAATCTTCCTCCCTCCAGACACTCTCTCTTCCCTCTGGCATCTGGGGCTCTTG
>NW_010294434.1:488-4684 GCF_000700745.2 Antrostomus carolinensis
GACTTTCCTCTTCCCTTTGAGATTTCCCATGAGCTCCTTGCTCATCCACGTGGGTTTCCTGCCACTCTTGCCTGATTTCTTTCTCTTAGGGATGCACCAGTCTTGGGCTTGGAGGAAGTGGTACTTGAGTGTTAACCAGCTCTCTTGGGGCCCCTTACCTTCCAACACTCTAGCCCATGGGACACCCCCAATTAGGTCCTTGAAGAGGTCGAAATTGGCTCTCCTGAAGTCCACGGTTGCAACCCTATTTATTGGCTTATAACCCCCACATGAGATCCTGAACTCCACCATCTCATGGTCACTGCAACCCAGGCTGCCCCCAACCTTCACATCCCCAACCAGCCCTTCCTTGTTTGTAAGAACAAGGTCCAGAAGCACACCTCTCCTTGTTGGCTCTTCTACCACCTGTGTCAAGAAGTTATCTTCCACACACTGCAGGAACCTCTTGGACTGCGTGTGCCTGGCCATGTTGCTTTTCCAACAAATATCAGGGTATCAGGGTGACTGAAGTCCCCCATGAGGACCAGGGCCTGCGATCTTGAGGCTGCTCTCAGCTGCCTGTAGAAGGCTTCATCCACCTCCTCATCCTGATCAGGTGGCCTATAGTAAACCCCCACAACAATGTCACTTATGTTAGCCTGCCCCTTGGTTTTCACCCATAAGCTCTCCACTCGTTCATCATCCATCTCTGCGTGGAGCTGGATACATTCTAGATCATAGAAGATGCTGGCATCTGCTCTGCTCCACCACAGCTGCCCCATGCTTGCTCCCCAGCCTGCTTGTGGGCATGTTGAAGGCAAATCTTCTTTCCTTCCTCCTCAGCTCTTGGGATTATTTTTTTTTTCTCCTCTTTCATTGGAGGGAACAATGCTTGAAGGCAAGGGAAGCTGTCTGGTTCCAGGCTGGCTTCCCTCTGCAGCATAAGTGTCTCCCAGACTTTCCTTGGGGTTTGTTTCTCTGGGGCGCTGGGTCAGGATGGCAGCGAATCAGCACAACAAGCACAGAAACCTCATGTAAATTTGGGTCTTTTTTATTTTTCTTTTTTTTTTTTTTTTTTCTGGTTGGACTTTGCATTTCAGACTCAGTTTGACTTAACCTGAATGTTTCTTCTTAAATCCCAGGGCAGATAAGGTTCCTGATCCTGCTCGGTGATGCTAATGTTCATCCCTGGGTCTCCAGTGGTGCAGGAGGCTGTGGGGACCAAGCATTCTGACAGGTTCAGCTTTGAGCTGAAGCTTTCTCCAGCAACACACAGCCCCTGAGCCATGCTGTGCTCACCCTTAGTGCTCTGCCTCCCTGCCAGGCATCCTCCACCCCGGGGTCCCCTGCCCACGGTGGCCTCGTGGCTTTACACTCCCCCCCTGGGGTTCAGCCTGAGCCCGATCTCCATCACCAACCTGAGCCCAGCGTGCTGTATTTTTTCACAGGGAAGACGTGGGACCCAAGGCCATGCCCGTGCGGAGTGAGGAGCAGCTGTGCACTCACCCCATCACTGCAGACGCCCCGCAGCCACTGTGCCCACCCCACGCTGCAGCCTCGGCCCGGCCATGGAGAGCGCAGGTGGGTGATGCTGAGACAAGGGGCACCACAGGGGTGCTGGGGAGAGTGGGCTCCAACCAAATGAACCCACTTCACCTGCTTCCTTGTGCCTTGATTGCCCTCCAAAAAAATATGTGGATATCTAAGGAGGGTTCATTGCTGCTGGGCAGAGTTCACACTTTGCAGGGTGCTCAGAGATGGGAAATGAAGCACGAAGCAACTGAGGGGTGGTGAAAAGGTTTGCTGTAGAGAGGCACTTTGAAAGCACCAGGTCTGGCAGCCATTCACATTTGGATTTTAAAACAATTTTGGTTTACTATGGTTTTTATGTCTTTCCCCCCCCACCCCATCTGTGTTTTATTTTCCCCCTGTTTCACAAGGTGAGGTTGTTTTCCCAGCACCCCCAGGTCTGGCTATCAATGTTGAAAAGTTTTATTTCATTTCTAAGCCACTACTGTTTGTGGCTGGGGGGGTGGGGATTTAGATCAAAGTGCCTCTTGTTTGTGTTGGAATGAACGCTTTGATGCTGTGCTCCCCATGAAGAAACCTCAGTGTTTCATGACTGCAGTAGCTTTGATTTAGAAAAAGAGGACAGTATTTATATCAGTGCTTAGGAAAAACTTCCCCTAGTAATTAAAAACATACACAAATGAAAAAGAGCAGGAATTTTCAAATAGTCTATTATTGTGTAATTCCCTAGTGCAAAACCAATGAACATAATAGTGAAACCGAGGAGCTTACAAAATCACTGAAGAGAAAACAAAAAGGAGAGAAAATACAAAATTCCAAAGAAAAATTTTGATATTTCCCCAAATGATACTTCCAAAATGAGAAAAATCCCATTTCGAAAGCATTTTTGCACTGTAGTTCCTCCTCGTGTGGCTACAATGGCATGAACTGTGCTTGTTCCCGTGTGCAGACACAACTTCACCAGTCCATGCAAATAATTGTGACCCCGAGTGTGTGGCAGTTTTCTAGCACAGCTGTGACTGAAGCCCCAGCAGTGAGCACTCCTGTGTGGAAGCAGCTGAATTGATGAATCCTCCACACGAGTATCCTTAATGGGCTGCACTTCCCAGGGTCAGTAGATTGAACTATTTTGGCTTTTGGAGCAGGCATGGGATGTGCTCAGGAATGAGCCAACCCCAATAATTTAAAATGTGCATTTCTCAATCATCTTTTGTGCAGGGCTGGTGTCTGCTGCCCCTGTGCCCTGGTCACCATCTCCTGGACCCACAGCATTGCAGTCCTGGGCTTGGAGAGGGCAATAAAGTGGCTTGTCATGAGTCTGGCCATGCTGCCTGCCCTGCGAGCTGGGGATGAGGAGACAGCAAGGATGCTGTGAGGGGCAGAATGCTCCTGCTTTCTGCTCTGCATCGCCAGTGGGAACAGTGACAAATCTGGGGTGCCACATCCACCCCCCAGCATGATGACCCTGGGCCCATGTACCCTCTAAAAGACACAGTAGAAGAGCAAAAAATCATGTTTTTGAGACAAACCCATCCTGTGATGGTGCATGGGTCTGCATGAGATGAGGGAGCAGGCACTCAAAGCTGTCCCATCTCCTGCAGAATCATGTCCTGGTGGTTCTCTGCCCACAGGAGCACTCACTGGAGATGTCCCTGTTTGTCTGACCCTCCTGCTGAGCTGTAAAATCCCCCTGTATTTTCCTATTTCCCTTCCTATAGCTCCCAACCAGCCACTTCCCCCAGTCACTGTTCCTTGTAAAACCCAAAGCACCTCCTGCTCCACCAATCAGACCCAGCCCAGTTGGCCGTCTCTCCTTCCAGAACCAAGGAAGGATGTTTTGAGCCTGTGGTCCTTGAGCACAGCTCTTAAACACTGTCAGCCTGGCTGCCTCCTCTGTTTCTTGTAGGTAATGATGGGTGCCCACCACTGCCCTTCTGCCACCCCTCTGACGTTAGGGAAGATGGAGCTGTGGCAGAAGGGGCTGTGGAGGGAATGAGGAAATTCAGAAGCAAAACTGTGCAGGAAACGTGATGGCAATGACACCAATCCCAAAAGGCAATCCCATGTGGATGAGAGAACTCAGACTGGGAAGGGGGTCTGGAGCTCCTTTAGGACCTGGATAAATTGCTCCTTGCTTGCATCCTTGCCACGCAGGCAAGACCCACCAGTGAATGTGGAAGCAGGAACCTGCCCCAGGAAAGGGCCCTGGGATACAGTTACCACAAACATCTGAGATCCTCCCCTGGATCAGACCATGTCCTGGCTGCTCCAGCCTACAGCTTCCTACAGGAGAACATCACCTAATGATACCCAACTTTATATTAATTTTTTTTTTTTTTTTTAATTACAAAGGAGCAAGAATAATTTTGCCAATAAGGAAAGAGTAGCCTGGTGTAAGGAGTGACACAAAGACAGGCCGTGGTGGAGCAAAGGGACCTTGCAGCTTTCCTGGCCAATACCCCACGTGCTTTCAGGGCTGACTTTCATTTTACATCTGCTGTGTGTTGGTGCATGGCCAGCCAGCTGTCATGCGAGCTCACTCGTGATCACGAGCCCTTGTGCCGTGTACGAGTCATACCCCAAACTGGGTCTGAGGTTATCGGATTTATTTTTGGCCCAGAGCAGGAAGCAGTTTGGTTTTGACATGTACAAGGCGCATGTGGTGGTTACCAGGCAGAAGCACCGAC
>NW_010294434.1:4744-5451 GCF_000700745.2 Antrostomus carolinensis
CATGTACAATGCGCCTGTGGTGGTTACCAGGCAGAAGCACCGACCTCGGTCCCTGCCTTGGGGAGCAGAAGGTGCTCGGGGCCTATGAGCGGTTGGTCGCACATCAAGGAGAGGCTGAGAGGGGATGCGGGTGGGAGGCAGGAGGTGACACTCCAGCCTGCTGGCTCTACCTGGGTTTCCCATGGTGCAGGCAGCAGACCTTGTCGCAAGAGTGCTCCTTGGGATGGGTTGATCCATGTGCTGCTAAAATGCAGAGGTGTTTCTGCTCTTTCATGGTGCCAAGTTGTGGTTTAATTTTGTCAGTTTCTACATTTAATGTGTGATTTTTTTTTTTTTAATTGAACAAGAGGAGAGAGGGGCTGTGCAGACCTCGTGCATGAGCAGTCCTCTGCAGAGCTTCTCTACCACCACATCCTTGCAGGAGAACTTTGCTCTCCAGTATGGCTCCAGGGGTCATTTGGCCCATGTGCTGACATTTGCTCCCAGCTCCAGTGGCTCTGAGGAGAGCTCTGCCCTGTTTCCATTGAGGTTCATCAGGCTTGAAACCTGCTGGGACAGCTGTCCTGAGGGATGCAGGCCCCATACTCACCCAAACCAGTGCTTCCTCCCCTGGGGTTGTCCCCGGCTGCCAGTCTCCCAGGGGTGCTGGCCTGGCTGCTCACATCCTCTTTGTGCCCACAGAGGTGGAGTCGGACATCCTGCGCCGT
>NW_010294434.1:5483-6096 GCF_000700745.2 Antrostomus carolinensis
CGTACGCTGCTGCGAGAGGTGGACGGGCACCACCCCGCCTGCCAGTGTGACCGAGGTAAGACAGACCCCAGCACAGCTCCAGGGGGTCAGCACCCACCGTACCCCATCCTGCCTTGCTGGGGCATTGCTTGGCCCCAAGCCCCCACTGCTCCCCTCTCACTCGGTGCCAGGGTGGGAGGACTCTGGGTGGCCTCACCTCCCTGGCACTTCCCAGCCCTTGCTAATCTGCTCTCAGAGGTGCTAAATCTTTGGCAAGCTCCTGGTGTCTGCCATGCACCAACCTCAGCAGTTTTCATCACTCCTTTATGTGGCTGTTACATCCTTTGCACCCTTCACTTGCCCAGGGGGTCCAGCATTGAGGTGGAACATCAAATGCCAGAGTTTATGATGCTGTTCCCAGCTCTGACATTGACTCTCCACACAGCCCCATCCAACTCACTTAACACCTCTGAGTTGGCATCTCCCTGTCTCTCCCTTGAGGTTATCATTTTGCCACGCACTGCTCAGCTCCTCACTAAAGAGTCAGTTGAAGTTGTGGAGTCTCTGTTAACATTCAAAACCCACCTGGACCTGTTCCTTTGTGATCTGGGGTTGTTGAGCCTGGAGAAAAGGA
>NW_010294435.1:0-238 GCF_000700745.2 Antrostomus carolinensis
GAGGGTAGAAATGCCGCAGCCGCCCGGGAGGGGAGGCGGCTGAAAATACTGCCCTGCCGCTGCCGCCGGCGTAAAATGGTGTCTCCGCTGGAGAACAGACACCCCCTCTCCAAAAAAAAGAAAGGGAAAACCACAACAATTAGGTCTCTAAATGTATCTCTAAAAGAAAGTGATGCTTGAAAACCATCATTGTTTTGCCGCTGGGGTAGCACTCCAGGGTGCATAGAGTTAATTCAGA
>NW_010294435.1:370-648 GCF_000700745.2 Antrostomus carolinensis
CCTTGCGCAGCTCAACTTTGCGTCATCAACAGCCCAAACATAAACAGGAGCTCGCACAAAAAGGGCCAGATTTGCATGTGCCCCTTAACAGCGTTTTCCCCATTTTTTTTGACGTGGATTGTGTGGCTTCTGCTGCCTCCGCGTAGCCAGGGACCGCGGTATTAAACGTGTTACACAGACAATGACGGGGAAGAGGCACCTCACCGCCCCGCAACGCTGCTGCAGAGGCTTTCCGCCGCCGTGCGCCCGCCCCCGGGCAGCCTCGCTGCGGGGCTCGC
>NW_010294436.1:0-17867 GCF_000700745.2 Antrostomus carolinensis
ATTGAGCACCTCAGCCTTCTCAATGTCCCGCGTGACCGGATCTCCCGTTGCCTTCGGGAGAGGGCCCACATTTTCCCTATTTTTCCTTTTTTCCCCAACATACCTGTAGAAACTTTTCTTGCTGCCCTTGGTGTCCCTGGTCAAATTTAATTCTGTCAGGGCCTTGGCTTTCCTAACCTGTTCCCTGGCTTCTCGGGTAATTTGTCTGTATTCCTCCCAGGTTAGCCGTCCTTCTTTCCACCCTCTATAGGCTTCTTTCTTGGTTCTAAGTTTATTCAGGATCTTCCTGTCCATCCATGCAGGCCTCCTGGTGGTTTTGCCTGCCTTCCTCTTTATTGGGATGCAATGTGCATGGAGAGTAAATTTACTACTCATAAACAACAAAATATTTTACAGAATAATGATCTTTCAATACAAATGTGAAACTTCTCCTATGTGTCTTTGTTTTTCTAAGTCTATCTACAATCTAATTTCTTGTACGAAAGTTCAAAACTCACAAGAATTTGTAAATTAATTAAGTAATCATCTTCAAGGTGGGAAAAAAAAAAAAGTACTTTCCAGGGAATAAAAATGATACCAGATTAGTTTTCTTTCTGTCTTTTTTTTTTTTTTAATTTATTTTCCTACCTCTTATGAGTATACATAAATCTTTCCTTCAGAAATAATTTTATGCTACCCTGAGGGTACTGGCTGATATAATTGCTTAAGTTAGTCGGAAACATATAGTGGAGACAGACTACTTTGTCAGTGGGAACAAAGCACAGCAGGACTGGCTCTACAGTAACACAATATAAAGGGAGTGTTTTCAAGAATATAGGACTCTCTTTGTTGTTGTCTTGGAATACTTCGAGCTCAGGACTTACTAACAGATTTCCCAAATCTTTAAATTTAAGCTCTGATTTACTGAGACAATTTAGTAAATACTTTATAGTATGTGAGTAGTCCAATTAAGAATTGATCTGAAAAATATCTGAACAATACATTAAAACATCCCACTAAACCTGGAAATTAATGCTGTTACTATATTTACCTCAGTCTGGTTTTTTAGGTCGTTATACTTGGTATTCTTTTTCTATCTGTAAGCAACATTACAACAAGCTTTTATAAAATGTCAGGTATTTTTACAGAGAAACAGAAAAATAGACCTTTTGCATGAAAACACAAATGGAAATGAAAGGGTTAAATCTAAAACAGCCTCCAATAAACAGGACTCAAAATGTGCCTTTAGGTGCCTATTTCATGTCAGGCTTACTTCTTTTATTTCTAAATGTTCTGTAATATTTAAACTGGTCTTTAAGTTAAAGAGAAATACACATCCAACTACTTTTCAACATATTAAATTAATTTAAAAATAAATTATATTGGAAAAAACCCTTCCATGACAAGACTAATTATCATGCCATAATGTCAGTTTCTTAAAGCATGGGATGAGTTTGGCTTTTTTATTCAGTTATGGTTTGATGCTGCCAGTATACAAAAGATCCCATGTCACACAACAGTCTTGTGTGTCCTAAATTATAATCCTTTTGATATTATATATTTAAAAACTGAACGCAATCCTAACCAGTTTCATACCAAGCAACTATGTAAGTTTTCACTTTATAAATAAGCAGGCTGTTAAATTCAAGGTGTTAGCAAAAGAATTTTTAGCACACCTTTTTCATATCAATTTATAAAGTTGATAATGTTCAAAGAAATATTGGACTAGTCAAATGCTGGCAGCAGGCTAATGGTTATCACAACTAAGATGATAACTTAAGAATGACATCAACATTTCTGCTTCCAAAACTGATGATGCTAATCAAAATGTGGAAATTACACAGCCACCTGGAATGGATGGGAAAGTTTAGGCGTGACATCCACAAAGAATGTGTTTCAGCAGTGACAAATTAAAGCTTTCAAGCAGCTGCAGTGTTTTCAAGTGGGAGAAGCTGATAAAAATCACATGAGGTGAAATGCAGATCTCCTTCACAACATACAATTGAGTTAAGGATAAAGAGAGACAGAAACAAGATTTTGCTTTGAACCTACCAGAGAAAAAAAATGCTGTCCACCAGAAAAACAAAAAAGAAAACAAAAAAACCCACCTTGTTGTTAAAGAGAAGAGCTGCATGGCTTGAAACGTTCTTTCTAGAGTGGTAACGGCTGAGATTCCCTTCTGGGACAACCACTGGTGGCCACAGGGTTCTGATGTATAAGTAGAACTACGCATTCAGTGACTTGAAGGTAAAACTATAGTGGAAAGTTTCAAAAGTAGAGCAAAAGGTAAGGTAGAAAAATGATATTAGAGCTGATATAAAGAAGTCATACCTATGGAGACCTTCAGGACCACATTAAGTTCTGTTTTGTCATATCATTTTCCACGTTAGAGAAAGGAAAGGGAAGGTGTGCGTCGCAATGGAAAGTACAGTCCATAAAAAGGAAAGAATTGAGGACATGTAATTTTCCAACAGTCTTTTCACAAGAGGCAGACTTCTCAGCTAAGAACCAGTCCAAATACATGCACATGCAAAAAAAATAGTTTAACACAAACACTACTACATGATACTCTACTACACTGTCATGGGGGAGACACCTGCATATAGTGAAAGACAATGAATGACTGTGATGGCTAATCAGGAAGCATGCTAGGAGGGATCATCTAGCAAAGTAAATCTCTTGTAATTGAGGTTGAATGCTGTTGGAAATGAAGGACAAGCTTTGTTTTACGGATAAAAAAGAGCAGCTCCCCAAAATACACAGCAAGGTACTACATACAAGGAATTAATCTAAACCAAATTACACCCTCCAAGACTGCACCTAGTAGTGCCTTCCAGTCACTTCTGGGCATTAGGTCAGTGGGACCAGAACACAGACAGTCTGAAGCAACCTCCCTGCTCCCCCAGATCCCTGTGGTGGGTAACTGAGATCCTCAGCACCAACTGTTTCACTCTGCAGATCAGGCCCTATTATTCCTCACTACTTGCTAATGTAGACATAGCCAAACTGTATTTATTTGGAGACTGAAGCAGGGCTACATATGGAGAGTTTCACCTTTGACAAGTACTAACATCATTTACATTAACACCTGTCTAGACTGTTTTCCTAAGTATAAACATAAAAATCTCCTCAGTGTATTTGGGCCCTTCTTAGTTAATTAACCATATGTGACATAAAGTGATACAACTCAGTTAAAGGTATGCCATTGTTGATAGGATCAGTTACAGTCAGACATAAGTAGTCATTGCTTATACCATCTGCGCTGTATTCCTAAGTGCAGAACCTTGTCAATGAAAGTATACACAGATTAACTCTATTCACTTTCATTAAAAAACACCAATCTGTTTTGTCAGCTCTAGGCACTTTCTGTTAAAAAGTTGCAATAATATAATGCACATTCACCTTCTCCTTCCAGCATACTGTGGTTAGTGCTATACCATTTGAAGGGTTTAGAATAATATTTGAGACTATTGTACATCTTGAGTGATTTTATACTTAACTAGTGGCAACTGTACAACAGTCTTCCAAAACTCTGCTTACATACCAGCCTGGGAAATCACTGTGGTCATAGTAAGGAAGTAAATCTTGCCCGTTCTTTTACATGTTCACCAACATTTTCTAAGGCTTCTGTTTCTCACTGCTGTTCTTCAGTATTACAGTATGTGATCGTAACACTTTTGAGGAGGAAAAAACCCAAACAGTAATTCAAGTCTTGGAAACCTTCAGTTGCTATGTAGGTATGCCTACAGACAAATGCGTGCACACACACATGTATATATAATGAACACACTACAACCAATTTCATACCTTTGGTGTTAGCTGCAAAGAGAAACTAATAATCCTAAAGTTAATTAACAATTTCATTAATTAGTTTTATACATAAGAAGTTATAAGATGTGTTCACATCTATATTGCTTGGAATGCATGTTATTTTCATTCTTATCATTATTATGAGATAATTACTTTCATTTTAAAACATAATTGTAGGATAGACAACATATAGTCACTGGATGGGTGAGGAACAGGTTTTAAAGGACCAGTTTGGAGCATGGGAAAAGCTATACAACTATGTGTGTTTAGAGATCAAAAGTTCTAAAAGCAGATTGAATTACAACTTACATTTTTTTTTCTCAGAATTAGGGGAACAAACTGATGGGACAAAATATGCTTCTGATGAGGCTCCCTCCAAAGCTGATATCTTCAAGGAAGATTAGGGATCAGTGTCCCATTGCTAAATTATTACGGTTAAAACTGTAATCAATCCAGGTCACTTGAGAAAGCAGGCTGTGCACCTAATCACATTTCTTTCTGACAGAAGATTTGAAGGCTACACTTAAAGATTCTCATGAGTACAAAGCAAGAAGGGATAAATAAGACACACTTTTATTGCTATCGTTTGCATACTGGTTTTATACCTCTGTGTTTAATTTGGAAGGGAGTTAGAGGCACACCCATGTGGGAAGAGCCTTGTCAGTTTAAAAATAAAAAAAAAAAAACAAACCAAACCAAAACAACCAAAACCCAACATTTGTCTGATGAGGATTTTTACCAGTGTTTATTGTAAAGAAAGTTTAAGGGCTTGGTCTCCAATTGTTTTATATATCAGAGATACTAAACAGTGCTGATGAGGATACTGACCAACCATTTTATAAAATGATCTAGAAAAAGTAAAATTATGCAGAAGGGCTTAAATATGTTAGTTACAAAATGGGAAAAGTTAAAACAATGACATGAAGATTTATGATTAGCATGATCGTTTCTTTAGTGTTCAAAAGAACTGAAAGTAAACCATACTTCAGGGTGCTGTAAAATACATAAAAGTAAACATTTATTTGAAACCTATAGTAGGCTGCCTAGAATATTTGCATGATTATATATAACACAACTGCAAATAAAATGCTGCTTACAGCACCTTTTAAATATAAGAATAAAAAAAAACAGAAATTTTGCCACAACATGAAAAGTCCCTCCTTAACCCACCCAATGGCATACATAAGTATTTTAATGAAACTCTGTTTATGAAAGGATGGTACCTGCATTCTTCAGAATACAAAACAAAACATCTAGAGTGATCAGCAGAAAAAGATCTCAATATACTTATAAATAATTATACAAATTTTATGTAGTTTTCAGTAATATCTTTATATGCTATACTGACAAAACAAAACCTCACAAATTTCTACATAGAAGAGCCTGAAAGGTTTTCTTCCTTTTGGTCTCTTCATAATCTCAAAATCTTACCTGCTTTTCACTTGTAACAAAAATATGTTTAACTAGTTCTAATGGAGCATAGACAACCTGACTTTCACATTAATTTCTGACAGATATACCTTTGAAGAGGAACCATTGTTTGAATTTCACCTGGAGGACAAGGTTAAGTAAACTAAGCAGAGAGGTTTGCTGTAATTCCTCCGAACAACAGTTAAATGATTATGTGAAGCTGTCAGAGTTGGCAGGTTCAAAATCCCAGTATAGAACCAAATAGTGCCTGACTTTTAAAGCCAAAGAAGTTATGTAATGAGAACTTTGTTTGTGCTGGGAAAACATTCGCTGTACCCTTTCATGCCTTCAATGAGTATTTTTCAAAAGCCATGAAGAGGCATATTTGTCTGAAGAAGACCTTTTCTTATTTTAGATAAGCCAGATACACACATCTGAAAGCAAAAGACTATCCTCTGCACAGTGGAAACATACAGATATTATATAATATGTTAGTATAGATGCTCTGTGGTAAACTATGTACACTTACACAGTCTGAGCGGTACAGTTTCAGAAATGTATATTTTAATTAGAAGTACACATTTGATTTCATTGCACCTGCTTTTGGCTCTGTACTAAAATGTTTGGATGAAGGCTTGCAGTTCAGATGTCTGGTTGAAACACTGCATACCAGAGATGGCTATGCAGGTTTTGGTCTGGAGAATGAAGATAAAAGTGTTAGATAAAGGCCTCAGAAGTTAATAGAGTCTGATGCACAGCAAGTCTCATTGCACTGCCTCAATCCTTCCTTCTCTCCTCATTAAAGAGGACTAACTGGAATGTAGTAGAGCATCAAAATAACTGTAGTAATTCTGTTGTGTTGCTCTAGGAAACAAACTTTATGAACAAATAAAACTAGAATTCAGATGGTTCCATCTCTTAGGAAATGTAACTAAATAGCTATTAGGTGTGTTATGTCACTCATCCTTACAATTCATGTATACTACGGAAGACATTTTAAAAACCATTATGTACAACAAGTTAGTGTTTCAAATGTAACAGATTTCATAATTAACACTATTATCCATAATGATCACACTTCAGGAGAAATTGCCCCAGGAAACTTAAAATATTAAGGCATCATTACTGTAAAGGGGTCCATGCTGAATTTAAAGTGGATTCAGGTGTTCATCTAACAGTTTAACAATGTGTTTTTCACACACAATAAAGGTGTGGCAAAGTTGCTGTTTATTCCCCAATACAATAAAAAAGCTGTCTACATTATACAACTTTTTATTGAAAAGTCAAATAGTTCTATCTGTTTCATCATGAATAACATTACAATGTCTTGTAAAAAATAATAATTAATATGAAGTGGACAATGTTAGGAACATGAAAAGATAAGAGTCTCCTTTTGGAAAATGGATTCTCCCCATCTGAAATTTTTTTCTGTATTCATGTCAGGATAGATTATTGAATTAATTCTTTAGGCAAAAAATACTACTATATACATTAGTGATATTCATCTGGAAAACAATTGCCAAATGAAATGACTACAATTATGGCACACCAATTACAATATTTTGAAACTAGTTTTATGGGAAGAATTTATGATCAACACAACAAAAACTCAAAAAGATGTCTTAATGGTTAGGATACCAGCCTTGAAATGGAAGATGTAGATTGAATCCCTCATTCCAGCCCAGATCACTTTATCAACTATGAAATAACCCCTGGACCACCGATCCACAAAACCAGCAAATTACCAAAAACGTTTCTGATGGAAGTTGGGTACTTTTGAAGATCTCAGTCTTGATCTCTCTCTTTGCTTTTTCTGTATAGCGACAAAATGGAAATAGTAATTCTATTTTAGAGGTGAATGTAAATAGAAGGAGGGAAAAAATCCAGGAACAGCTTAAGTAATGCAAAATAGACAACCCTCAGCCTGCACTGAAAGTCTGGAAGATGGAGCACACAGTAAACTGCCAGAATGCTCTGAGAAGCCTTTAAAAACATTTGTATCAAGAGTTAACCGTCTGTCTCTTTTATTTTCCTCATTCAATGAATTTCTGCCTCAGGTCTACCTTTTTCCCCAAGAATGGTCTTGACAGTCACCAATGCTCTGTGTGATGTCTACCTGTATCCCATCAATAATATATTAAGGACTTAAAAAAACCCCAAAAAACCCCAAAAAACAACACACAGAAAAAAGAGGAAAAGGCTTTTTGTTCGATCCAATCCCATGCAGCTTCTACATTTCAAATTTTACTCCAAGTTATCCAGGCTGATGTTCATTTCAAAACAGTAGTTTTGCCATGACTGTCATCATTGTTTTTGCTGTGTTTGATTTAAGTGAAGTATCCTGTTTTCTATTTTAGTTCTGCCTCTTCAGCACTCTTCCTACCTATGCTTTTTAGACACTGTGTCCTCAAAGCTTTAATACACTCAGTTTCAGACTGACCATCTTGTACTCAACAAAGACTTCAAAGATGAGATATGTTTCCAAAGCTCCTCTGGACAACGTTTGTCACCTACATATATGAAAAAAAGTCGAGCAGACAAAGGATGGGGAACAGATGAAAACTGAAACTGGAACGATACAATATTCATAAAATGCAGTGATCCAGAATACATCAGCCACTCAGTCAGTCAGTCTCTGCATTTATGTCCACATGCAGAACAGTCAAGAGTCTCTTCCTCTTTCTTGCTGCAGGTGACTGCAGCTGGCTGACTCCCACAATGACCAACCCCAAGACTGGTCTTAAGGATGTAAGTGACCCCACTAAATTGTATTTCATATCACAGTAGAGTGACACAACAAATTGAAAAAAACGTTTTAAGTACAATTGACATCTTATAATGACTCTTCACAGTTTGTATTGTCTCTACAAATGGTCTTTATACTACTTTCCTTAGAGACCCAAACTCCCTGTAATTACCAAGTTCAGAGAGCATCCTGGCTGGCACTGCCCACTGCTTTAAAGAGACCTCTGAAAACCAAACGGAGGCTATAAAAGCAGTTCATAGCCTTAGATACTTCAGTTACTTTCTGAACAGTCACACAAGGATGCATGCATAAATTAACTCCAGTTATTTCTAAAGTACTATACTGAAAATCTATTTAAATGGAAGGAATACAAAAACATCAATGAAAGAGCTGAAACTGTTATTTGCTTTGCTACAGCAGAATATCATACTTGGTTAGATGCTGAGAACAAACTGGATAGCCAAGTAATAACAAAGAACAAAGTAATCTTTCCATTCTTGACAGGGTTGAATATTTTGCCATCATTATTGAGTGGGGGGAGAGAAGGGAAAGGAAAAAAGTTACCTCAATTGTTTATATATACTTTATATATGTTTAATACAGATGAACAAGATTCAAAGTTTGGTACTGTTCTATCAGCCACAGCTTCAAAGTTTTCAAATATAGTTAAATGAAACCAAATGCAGTTAAATGAATACTAACCAATTTCTTATAAAACACTGAATTCTTGTGCTTTTTGTGGTTATCTGGTATGCACTTCCAATAACTGAAGCCAACAGAGCTCAGATCTGGAAAATTAGTTTTGCTAAAAGCAAAACAAGCAACTCTTCTCTAACATTTACAATAACATAGTCTGGAAATAAACCAGCAATATTTCGTACTTCATTTGAAAGGGTTGAATAAATGTCAGTACCAGGCAATTTTCCCATTCTGACCAGGGTTGGCTATCTACATGAAAATGCAAAATGACTTGTAAATCAGATTGCTACTCACCTGCTCTGTTCTTCCTTCAAACTGCCACCGAGTACTGGCCCACATCTCACTGTCTGTACCACTCCCCAACAGCACTGATTTTTTTGCAATGCAAAATTGAAAAAATACCATAAGATTTAAAAGCAAACCATCTCATGTCTTTTTTCATTAGCAGTTATTCATAATTTCTTTTGTAAGAGCATCTACTCTTCAAGGAGACAGTTTTACTCCGATGGTCTTGTCTAGTTTTCCTAACATTAAGGAGGGGAATTTTTTTAGTCAGTGTAAATACTTCTTAGCTTATACAAGTATTGATGAATCCATTTTTATTAGATGTCTCTCAAGCTCCACTTGACTTCCAAGCAGATCAATCAAAAATGAACTAAATGTCACTCACATCAGTGAAAAAGCAAACACTTCATCTCTGTAGACTATACATGGAGACACCCAGCTTACAACTCACATACTCATGCCATCCCCCCATTCTATTTAATCTTTTAGAAGTAGCATTCCTTTTATCTAAATAAACTCATATTACCTTTCTGTTATCTCTCTGTGAACATCTGGCCATCAACTCAAGCTGAGTATGGCTAACACAAAATTTTGAGACTTTGTCTCACAAAAGTCCCTTCCATAAAATGCTTTTCAATCTTTCTAAAACCTGTAACATCTGGCCTTCACTGATAGGACCATGAATTTCCTTCTATGTCTTCATAGGCAGGATACTCTTTCTTTATGTCATCAGCCATATGTATGGCCTTTCCCACCTACATCCTCAATCAAATGCCTCTCCCATGTTCCCAAAATATCACTTCTCAATTATGTCAAGGCATTCTTCTCTGGCTTTGACAAACCTATATGCTCAAATACGTCCATTTTTTGCTTCAAAGATAATATCCTAGCCCAAGAGTTCATGCTGTCCTTTTTAGCTCCCTGGTCACCACTGAGGGCAAGGTCTCACTGACGGGGATCTCCAGAGAGGTCTATGCTGACAGTCTACATTAGTACACTTTGGAAAAAGCACTACTGTGTTACTTTCAATACTTCCTATAGTACTATGGAATAACAAGTGTAATAGCGCCTTTATGTGATGCTCTGGTCTGCTGTCTCTTTCTCAGTCTCTCACCACAGCCTCTCTTAGTAAAATGGCTGGTTTTTCTTCAAAATTTTTATTTACCGTAACTACAAAAAATGTGAGAACAGCTGTGACAACTGGATGCTCAGACTTACAACACTAACACCACCAGCTATGTGTTCTCTTCTATTTACATTTAATTCTTGTTCAGATTACATTTAAGCCCGTATGCCTTCAGATTTGTAAATTCAGTTCTCTCTCATGAAAACAGCTTTTCAGCAAAATTAGACAAAGAATCAGAATGTCCTGTTTTTTCTGCAGTATGAAGGAGGGAAAGATCAATAATTCACACACTTTGGCACATCAGTTACACAGTCAGGTAGCACTTTTTACCTTACTTGGGCTATAAAATTTCTCTATTTTTCACCTAAAGTCCAACTCTATTAATGGTTCCTCATTTTTCTTCATGACCAACTTTGTGTGTCAGTCTTCATTTTGGTTTTGCCAAGTTGGAATGCCATGTCAATAATAAATACATAGAACATTCTCGAATAAGACAATGATATCTCTGGTATACACCAGTGGATGAAGCACAACACACAATAAAAAGCAATGTGGCATTTAGTTATAGAGATTTAATAGTGTGCGGATGTTATGGCATATATATGCATAATCATGTTGACTTTGAAAACACCACTTGAAAATTAAATTAATAATGCCATTCACCATGCTATTTTACTGACATCCATTGCATTACAACTATGCTGAGCTGAATTGAGTAAAAAAATGTTAAAGATTATCCAGGAATCAAAACACTAAACCTTTCAGTATGAAGTATAACCTTCCCGGAAAACATAAAAGCTTTTAAAAAAAAAAAAAAAGAAATGAACTTGTTTTTTCACAAATTTTCGTCTGACATCCTATTAAACCACAATTTCTCTAAAAAGATTCCCAAAATTAAGCCTTCTTAGCAAAGCTGATAAACCCCACTGACTCCAAAGAATCTTGGAATGATATTTATGCACACAGAACATTTAGAATGTGTATCCAAGTTTAATGCCAATATAGTACCTATGAGAAGAAAAATTGTTGTGCATTGAAACATTCAATATATTAAAAAAATATTAATTTCCAGATGTGCATATGCATGTATTTATAGGCTATCTTCTGGCCCTCCACTTTGTAACCTCAAAGTAGCTTCAATAGATGAGATTTTGTTATTTGGTACGTACATGCATTAATATACATTTAATATATACATATATTTTACTATGAAAGCACATTAAAAATAAAACCACAATCCTGAACAGTAAATCTTGGTTTACAAAACAGTCTTTATATGACAATACATAATTTATAATCTGAACAGACATCGCCTAATGCTCAGAAAGGACAACTGTCTCTGTCTAAGTAGCCTTTCAGCACCTTTTTGGTCTCATTACTCAATATTTCACCTCTTTTAATGAAGATACTTTTCAGATGACCTAAAGCTTAACATTATATTAATTTCTGAAAGGTTGTTTCTTTAGCAAACAATATACTATCCAAACACTCCACAAACCCTCATCACTTTAGCTAAAAGAACACAACACATACATACATGAGACTATTGTGTGGAAAAGTGCCATTAGCTTTGTTTCAGTTTAATGGGCAGAAAATTGTCAAGGTCACTTTATTTTGGGTGCCCAAAACAAACTTCTTAAGGACTGATGCTTTTCAGAGTACCTGTTTCGGTACATTCAAAACACATCTCCCCTGTTGTCTTTTGCTGGAGTTGTGAGAGTTCCCAGGTACTGCACTGGAAGCCACAAGTACCTCCCCTAAGTACTCTGGAAATAAGGAATAATAGGGGCCCATCTGAGCAGAAGTATATACGTGACCTGAGCGGTGTGGCAGGACCTAGCTCTCCAGGGCACCAGTCACCCATCCTAAACACAGATTAATTTCTTCCTGGGGGGATAAGCACAGGACTGATCCAAACAGGGAGATGTGCTGCCATGCCGTGGGGGTCGCAGATATGAAGCAGTAGCTGGTGCTGAGGGATCCAGACCCTTCCCTCGCCCTCAACCCCCCCGGGCAGATGCACACACAGCTGTGAATCCGACACATTAAACACACTCCAAACAAGGTGTCTAACTACCTTTGATTTTTTTGAAACTCCATTCCAGAGAACTGCTATATTTGCTCCAACATGAGGGCAGAAGACTTAAAAACTCCTTTACAAAACAACACAAAACACAGGGGAAAGTAAAACTTGTACATTTTAAATGTTCATCAAGGCAGTTCTCATTCTGAACACCACTAAGCAGTTAGGTAATCTGAAGGGAACTAAGAGCGCATCAAAAGGAGACTGTAGGCCCTGTCATGATATAATCCGTGTAAAAGATGTTACAAGCAATCCTATATCTTCTCTTTTAAAGCAGAACATAAATGGAATACAGATATGAAGCATAAAGACCATTCTAGATTAAGATACAAAACTAAAAATCAAAATTAAAACCAATCCTTTAACAATAATAGATATTAAAAACATAGAGATTTTATTATTATGCTGCATTACTATAGCCACTCAGTTATCCCCTCACTGCAGCATCATCAGTTCTTTTTCCAAGGTAACAGGATCCTGGATTCCCCTGAAACTGGGGGGATTGGGAGGTTGGAGGGGGAGAGGAGGGTAGTGGAATGGTAGAGAGGTAATACAGATAGTTTTAGAATTCCAAGATGGAGATGTAGCTCCACACAGCTGGCTGTGACATAGCAGCGCTCTGCATCCGTCACAGTACAGTGCTGCTCTGAGTCTTTGCTTCCCAGAGGACCAGGCACCACACAGTTCAAACAGACTCTGTCAGTGTGGGTTCAGTGCTGTGCTCAAGTTAGTGAGTGCTCTTGTGCTTTTTGGAGAGTGCATAGAAAAGGCATTGCAGAGAAGTCTGATCTCTTGGAGTTTACCAGCTCTAGGTCAGTGCTGCCTCTCAATGCTTGCATGTTTGCTACACCCGACCTAACAAGACCTTTTGGAAATGGAGCAGGAAGAAGTGATAGCGACTGCAAACAGATTCACTGTGGGTTTCGGATAGTTGAGTCCAAACTGATAAAACCTGTTGAACTTGCCTCTGCTTACATTTTATGTGTTCCTCATCCAGAAAAAGTGATGTAGAGACATCCAAGTTAGGTCTGCATGGAGCCTGTTGGGTTCATACAGGGTTTACTAGTTAGAACTCCATGCAGCATGAAAGTAGATAATCCGTTTGCAGATTTAAGCTGGTTTTGTAATTGATACAGCATTAATGCAGCATTGAGATCCGAGGTATAAAAACATAGACCCAAACTGTCTCTGCATTTATGGCATGATTAATTCAAAAACTGAATGTTAAAAAAATACTGAATAACTGTAGGTCAGTTGCTTGTCTTGGCTACTCACTGCAAAAGATATTCGTATTGTGGCTGATCAAATTATATTAAACATAAATTAAGCACTACACACATTGGTATTTCTTTGCTTATTATCAGTTGAGAGTAAAGTCTAAGATACTATAGGTCAGATTTCTTATGGATCAGTTGTGCATCCCTCTCTAAAGGGAAGGACAATATACCAGGAAAAGGAGTATCAATGTGGTGGTACATTATTGAAACTGACTTTTCACAAAATGTAATCTAACCACATCTGTAGAAAACATTATGTCAACTTCTAAATTGCTCCTTGAATTCAACTAACCAACACTTCTGAAAAACTTGAGTTTTGAAGTTCCACTAGTAAACAGGAATCAGAAAGGCATGAAGTTCATGAAAGGTTGTTTTACTTGAGCTATTTATTTAAGAGCAGACAAAATTGCTTAGTGTCCTACACTAAATTACTCTTCTACCCTAGAGAGAGGGTGTTCCCTTTAAACCAGAGATGACGGCACAAGAATTTCAGAAAGTATTGTTTGCATTTTACTGATCTTCAGATTGTTAACACACAGGATTTTATGATACAGTACTGGCAATCTGAAAGTTATAAAATATTTAAGTTATTTTGCTTTAAAAAGCAAATAAAGCACCTTTAAAAGTCTTTATTATTCTATTAGAAGTATAGTCTTTCTACTGCCTTTACCACCAGGTTATCAAAGTACCCTCCGTAGTCCATTAAGTCCTAGAAGTAGTGTTTGTCATGGTTCATTTCCTCTAAGGGGGAAATTAAGTGCAAAACATTTTTTGATAAAGTTTATTTTATTTTATCATTTTAATAAATGCATACACGTATTTCTATGTTTGTGTCAGACAAAGCCACATAAAAGATTTGTGCCGTGCACTTAAAGTTCCATAGGAAGTGCCTCCTTAGAAAGGCTGAGGAGACAATCTTTATAAAAGTGATAATAAGTTCCAGTGTGCATAAACTGAGTTCATTATACAGATTTTCTACCTCAAAATCAATGCAATTTTTTTAAAGCAACTTCAGGCACTCATCACCTTCAAGATAAGAAGTAGGATCTTGTGCCAAAATCTCTGTTCTTTGGGAACATCTTGTCTTTAGAAGCCTAGATTTCATACCATGGAATCACAGAATAAATAAGCTTGGAAGGGATGTCTAGAAGTCATCTAATCCGATCCCTTGCTCAAAAGTAGGTCTAAAAGCAAGTTCCTCAGTGGCTTGTCTAGTCAAGTCCTGAACACTTCCAAGAATGCAGATTCAAATATTAAATACAAAATCACACCTAGCAGATTGTTTCTGGAGAGGAATATCCATATCCTCATAGGTTTTCAAAACTAGCTGGGGTCGCTGCGATGCTCTGTTCTGATTTCCTGCATAATAAAGAGCTGGACTAACTAATTTCTGTATCAAGTTCTCATTGAGTAAGGACATGTCTATAATAAATTTAGATTTAAAGAGTTCCAATTTGAGAGACTACAATGCATTCCATGATCTAATGTATAATTTGTATTATATAACATTAAACTTTATCCCATCTTAACAGATTGTCTAGAAGATGGTCATTTTTGGTTTAGAAGATACATCCTTCTAACCTGGTCTTGCGTTATGTTATCTTTCACTACAAAAGCTTCTCTTACAGTTCAGTTATCCTAAGGACAGAGAGCAATTACTTTCAAGCTATCAAACTGCTTATTAATCCCAGAGCATTATAAAGAAATACATGAAGCTACATGATAGGCAAGGGGAAACAGGGAAAGGGGGGAAAAACACACAGACAGACAAAAAGAAAAAGATATTCCAGAAAGCTTACATCTCAGTGCCACCAGGATTTCAAGGAATGGTTAACTGTTGGTCTTTTTATCAGCAGTAGTGATAAGAAAAAGCAGCCAGTTTTGTAATCAAGAGGTAATCAACTTGGGTACTTCTGTCATATAGCACAAAGTGAACTTTCTCTTGAGAGTTGAAGGCTGGAAGAGGGAACCAAGGATTATTTTCCTTCTGAAAGCTGTTCCACTTCCCTGTCTTGTGCAAACTAGACTGAGTCAGAGAGAGCTCTTTGTATTGTATGGTTCAAGCTGTGGGCTTGAGTTTGAAGCACCTCCTTAATATGTGGTCATGCACCAGCCAGCATTCTAACTCTTACTGTTAAACCTTTCCATTAGGAGTCTTACTGTGAGAAAAGTGTCTGTCTCCTTGAAAAACAATTAGGCAATTACATTGCAAAGTAATGAAAAAGTACTTCCTCTAAAACCTGTGAAGAAATCAAACACCTGCATGTGCAATGTAGTCTTAAAAGCAGAATGACAGGATTACAAGGTCAATGGTTTTCCTTTTGAAAGATGTTATCTGGCCAGGATTCCAACTCCTAGAGAGTTCAGAAAAAGGAAAAAGACAAAATACAAACAAAAACCTACAACAGGCAACAAAAATCAACCAAGTGAAAAAGAATTTTAAACAAAATAAACAAGAATGATGAAAGATGAGAAATATCTTTTTCTGCAACCATGCTTAACCCATTCAGTCATGTCTAAGAGATGTACAGAAAGCCAGTTTCATTAGGGTTTTTTTTTCTTAATTAGATTCAAGGATGAAGGAATTCACAAAATTGTAGGGCTCCTTCACCTGTTATTTTGAAAACAGAGTTTTCATGACTATGAGCGCAAGAAGAATATGGCTTCCACAAAAACCAGACTTGACCAAGCACTTTGTAAATGTATAAACCAAGAATCTTATAAGCTGCTCTATATAGGACAGGAATGGAAATTCCAACTATATAGGAAGTAGAACTTCAAATCTTATAAACCAAGTGAGCTCTTGCAATTCAAGCTAGCTGGTCTACAGAAATGTAACGTGCAGTCAGACAAGCATTCAGCAGGCCTCTTTGGGATTTCACTGTTGAGGCCAGTGAGCAGACAAAGAAACAAAATGTTTCTGTAGACTACAGCATTAGAAAGCCCACCAAAGCAAAATTTCCACAGAATAAAAATGTTCCTCCCCTCTCCAAAAAAAAAAAAAAAAAGACAGTGGAGAGAATGTCATCAGAGTAACATAGCTCTTGTAAGAAAGTACAGAAGGACAGCATTTAGTTACACCTTGAAAGAGCAATCTCCTGTTACTCTGGCACTAACTTCTGCTTGTCTAGCTCAGCATAAGGTATGACGTTCACAAGCAAATATCCTCAGTGACCTGAAATTACCAGGACTCAAAGTCCAGGGGCCTGAACTCCACTCAAGTCCTGCACCACTGAGGTCCTGGAGACAGTCAAGCCTGAGCAATGCTGAAGCCATGTATGCGTCCTCTAGCCTTACCTCAGCCAACCTCAGCACTTGCACACTGATAAAAGCTGAGCAGCCAGAGGGCTTTGGACAACACAGCAGTGATAAGAATCTGACTGCATCATTATGCACCCCATGAGAATCTTGGATCCCATCAAATTTTATTTGACTCTTAGCATGAGAAAATCCCAGTTAAAGATACACTTTGGATACAAACCTAATAAACCATGCCTTCTTAGCAGAGAAAATGGCAATTTATTCTGCAGATTAAGAGCAAAGGACCACTTCTACTGTTCTCTACCAGAAGAAAACACAGCATACGATAGGGACAAAGCCTATTTAATATTTGTAAATAAAGCAGACTTAATCTTGTTTGGAGTCAATAGACACTATAACAGTGAAATAAGAACAAGTTCTGGATACTAGCTATTATTGTCATATTGTTACCAAGTATTTTATTACTAAAGATAGGTATCTGACACTGTCTCCCACAACTGAATCTCTCTTCTTCTATTACCACTTTGCCTATCATTCGCTGCACTGTTACATCTAACATAAGAGTGTTAGCTCCTTGAGAAAACAACCTAATTGATTTTATATGTGTAAGATGCCCCATAGACTCCCCTGATGCACTACTCGTACAAATCCATTCCTATTGGGCTGATCCTTCAAGAATCAGACAATAGTTAATATAAGTATATGTCAAGACTCAAGGAGGAGCAAATTTGCAGCACCAAAGAGAAAATCTAAGTAAAGAATGGAGCGCTAAGGTAGAGCTAGCCCCGATGTTTTTGTAGCAATAATTAGTGGTCAACTCTAACATAGGAAGCGCTACACAAAACACTGCATGAAATGTAAAATCTCTAGCTGTGCAAAATACAAAGGCATCTTCTGGGGACTGATTTTGTACACGATTATCTATGTTAATCTAGGACAGAAGTTTGGGTGCACTGGCAGTACCACAGCATACATTTCACATGTCTATCTGCTCTACCTCTTACGTTTTCTTTATTTTCAGTCACACATTTTCATACCTTTGACTAATCTCTGATTCAGCAGGCCATTCAGTATCACTGAATATTTCCAAATTCTTTTAAAATCAGCCCCAAATGCTAATATTATATATGGATATAGCTATATCTATCTATCTCTACTTAGGTGTATACACACACACAACCCCACCCCACC
>NW_010294437.1:0-624 GCF_000700745.2 Antrostomus carolinensis
TGCAAACCAGGAGCAGTTTGGCAGCCGCAGGAGCCGCCCTCTGCCTGGATCCAGCCACATCCTTCCCCTCGTCTTGACTGCCAGCAGCTCCAGTCCTGCCCCGTGGCGCTGGACACAAAGCGCCTTTACCCCGTGCTCTGCACACTGAGGTCACCCAAAGGCTCAGGAGCTTTGCACAAGAAGTTAGGCATAAATGTCAAATTAATTAACTGGGAAGGATGTATGTGTGGCCACAAAAAGCCCTCTGTTCCACCCCACCGCCCTTCCTCCCACCTCCGCTCTCCCCAGAGCCCGGCACTGGTTGTGACCAGGGATACAAGGGACCATTGGTCACTCCAGGTGGCAAATAGCTGGTGTTAACCAGAGCAGGGAGGATGAGGAGGAAAGGGGGATGCTGAGGACCTGTCCTGGTGCTGAGCTGGGCCAGAGCTGGTCCTGTTCAGCAGCTGGAACAGCGCTGGGGCTTGGGTTCAGCTGGGATTTGTTAGGAGAAGGATGTTGATAACACACTGATGTTATTAGTTGTTGCTAATAAGTCAAAGACTTTCCAGCTTCCCATGTTTGGCTTGTCTACAGGTACAGAAGAAGCTGAGGGTGGAGCATAAAAAGAGGAATGGACACAAG
>NW_010294437.1:777-4458 GCF_000700745.2 Antrostomus carolinensis
GGGAACGGGCCGGGCTTGGTCGGTGGGTGGTGAGCAATGGCACTGGGTGTCACTTATTTGCATATTTTATTACCATTATTATTTTAATCTTAGTATTATTTTCTTTTATTTCAATGATTACATTGTTCTTCTGTCACCCTACAAGTCTCCTTACCCTTGCTCCCCAATTCTTCCCCCTGTCCCCTGGGTGAGGGGAGTGAGTGGTTGGGTTTGGCTGCTGGCCCGGTGCTGGTCACAACAGACACTGCTAACGCATTTTTCTCCATTCCTTTGACAGGAGAGTAGGACCACAGCTCCAGCCAAGGTTCAGCATCCCGCTGCTCCCAGGGGATGCTGAACCAGGTGCTGAGGGGGTTTCTGCTGCCCATCTCCTGAGCGCTGGGTTTGCACAGACGCCGAGTGCCGGGTTCCCACATCGAGGAGCAGAATAAAGGCAAAAGACACACCCAGAGCCACACAGGGTGCAAGGATGTGATCAGACCTGCCTTCCCTGCCCCACTCCAGGCACGGGGAAAGCTCAGAGGTACGAAGATGTGGGTACAGAATTCATACTCTGACCTAAAACTATTTTAAAGTCCTTAAAGGTTCCAGAGGGGAAAGGCACCAGCGCGTCCCAGCCCGGCAACCCAGCAGGGTTTGGTACCCAGATCACGTCGCGCCACGGACGGGCATTCCCCAGGCCTGGCTGCCATCTCCCAGGGCTGCCACACATCTCCCGGTCACTCTTCCAAGGAGAAAAAGGAGCTTTAGGGACACTTGGGGACTTTTAACTCCCACTTAGCCCATGTCACACACGGGCAGGGACAGGAGGTGCCAGCAGCCAGAGGACCCTGTGCACCTCAAGAAGGTCTGGGACTCTTTTTGTCTAGTGGAAGGTGTCTCTGCTGATGGCAGGGGGGGGTGGAACTGGAGGAGCTTTAAGGTCTCTTCCAACCAAAACCAGGCTGGGATTCTATGATTATTATTATTATTATTATTGTTATTGTTATTGTTATTATTATTATTTTTGCTCAGTTTCTCTCATGAACTTACTTCACCTCTTGCTCGTAAGAGGAAGGAGCTGGGTGCTGAGCATGGCTGGATGGAACAGCTGGGATGTCCCTACAAACAGGACCACATTAACCACCGCGTTACCCCAGTTCACACCAGGGAGCTCCAATCCACCCCACTGGGAGCCGAGCTGAGTCCTAACAAACTCATTACATGCCACATGGTTTCACAGCAGCTCCCAGAGCAACCAGAAGGGAAAGACACCCCACAGCCCCAGTGCCAGGCTGGTCACTGGGGAGCTGCTGACCCCAGATCATTGGCAAATATCATGGGAACAAGCGTGTTCTGCAAAGCCCCAGCCCCATGTCAGTTCTGGTGGGACCCACAGCTGTGGGGAGGCTGAAACCCCCAAGTCCTCCACAGGGGGAGATGGATGCTCCACCCCAAACCTCTGCAGGGCATCTCTGGGTCCCACACTGACCATCATCCCTCCAGGTTGAGCCAAGGGTGGATTTGAAGGGATTTCTACTGTCCCACATGGACCCTCGCTGGGACAGCCAAGGAAACACGCTCCAGAGCTCCATCCAAACCCCCTCCCCAGCACCCTACAGAGAAGAGCAGGATGAGGCCAACCCCAAAGCAGCCCAGGGGACAGGGATGTAAGTGGCTGGGACCTTCGGAAAGATTATGGCTAATCAACAGCTAATCAACGGCTAATCAACGCTGGCAGGAATTAAGGTGACAAGTTGATCTCTAGCTCACAGCTCAGCCACCCAGTCGGGACAAGGATCCTTCCCCAGCACCCCAAGGGACTCAGGGTCCCCAGGCCTGGATGTCACCCAGGGCTAGCTGGATGTCCCACAGCACATGGGCCACCCTCACTGATTAAAGCTCATCAGTCAGCACATCTAATTACCCTGTCGTCTCCCCCTGCCCACTCTGTCCCCAAACTGTCCCCTGATGCACTCAGCTGCCAGCATGCTGGGTCCCCACCGAGGCCCTTTGGGGAGGAGGAGGAGGAAGAGGAAGGAGCAACCCCCCAGCCTACATGGGGTCTGCAGGGGGGGGAGCAGCCAGGTCTCCTGGCTGGGCAGAGAACAGCTGCTCTTGGATTCTCAGGTGTCTCATGAGGGGTTGAGCTCACCACAGGCACGGCTGATGCCAGGGCTCCTCTCCACTGAGCTCCCTGGATCGGGAGATCCAGACCTCATCCTCTCTCAGAGTGCTCCATAGCTGGATCCAAAGGGATGAGGCAGGAGATGGGGATCAGCAGGGATGGACAGGGTAAGCTCATGAGCTTCACAGCTTTGGGGAATTCCAGCCCAAACCAAACCCGTGTGTCCATGACACTGTTGGGAAAACCCACTGCCAGGATGGGCCCTCACCAGGAGAGGCAGCCCCCACCCTGCTGCGCTCCCACAGAGGCACACGAAGGGTTAAAAGGGCCGATCCCAGCAGGACCCATCCCAGCTTCTTCAAACCCAGGGCCAAGAGGGATCAGAGCCATCACCAGATCCACGGGCAGCACTGAGTCCCAGGAGACTCCTTACGCTTCCCAAACACTCCGGAAAAGCCACATCCCTGTGCCGAGGCGGGTGGTCCCCATCCTTCCACACCCCCCAGGGCTGGGGACAGGGACACACGGAGCTGGGCCTGTCCCAGGGAGCTTGTGGGCTCGGTGCCAGCGGGAGCCAGAGTTATTTGTCCATCCTCTGCAGTGCAAACATGAATTAATCAATTCTCCGGGTGCTGCTCTGGAGAAGGGCTCATCCCAGGGAGCAGGATCCAGCACGGGGCTACAGACAGTGTTTCCCAGCAGACTGGGGGACTGGAGGTCCCCAAACCCATCCCCGTCCCCTTGGCACTGCAGCCAGCTGGATGCCCCAGAGCTGTGCCAAGTCACTGCTCCCCATCCTGGTGACCGCAGGGAGAAGCCGAGACTTCGTCCAACGAGACCGAATGATTTCAAAGCTGCAGCGAAGAGAAGGTGGTGACACCTAGGCCGTGGTCCCCTGAGGGTGCCCGATGTCCCCTGGAGCATCCCTCACAGGTGACAGCAGCCTCCTCCCTCCCTTGGGCTGCATCCCCAGGAGCATCCCAGCATCGTGTCACCTCCCACCCTGGCATTTAACAACCTGTCACCTTTCCTGCCCAATTGTCCTCAGCAAACACCAGCAACCCCCTGCGCCACCATCCACCCCCCAGCCAGCAACTAAAACCCCAAGTGGGGAAGGGGAAAAGCTTATTTGGAGAGGAGTGAGCACCCACACAGCCAACCCCACACCCACCATGGGTGCTGGAGACACCTCTCACCACCGCGGGCACCCATGGGTGGAGGGGAGCTGCCGGCAGAGCTCGGGCTCCCCCGGATCAGTGGCAAAGTGTGATGTTCAGCTT
This sequence comes from Antrostomus carolinensis, assembly GCF_000700745.2. Classification (NCBI taxonomy): domain Eukaryota; kingdom Metazoa; phylum Chordata; class Aves; order Caprimulgiformes; family Caprimulgidae; genus Antrostomus; species Antrostomus carolinensis. The sequence goes on from NW_010294437.1 coordinate 4,165, forward strand.
CAGAAACTGAAGACACGGCGCAGACGGCCGCGCGGCATCGCCCGGAGCCCCGGGATCTGTCACTGCTCAGATGAGTCAATCACACACCTGATGGAATCCTCAACAGCAGCTCAGCAACCTCCTCAGAAACACTGAAGCTGCGTTTGCCCCTTTGGGAGAGGGAATAACCGCTGCTGGGAACGCTGGGTGAGCACCCGGCACCCACCCACTGCCCCCAGAAACCATATGGAATGGTTTGGGTTGGAAGGGACCTGAAAGCTCATCCAGTTCCAACCCCCCTGCCATCAGCAGGGA
>NW_010294437.1:4484-4996 GCF_000700745.2 Antrostomus carolinensis
ATCCAGCCTGGCCTTGAACACTTCCAGGGAGGAGCAGCCACAGCTTCTCTGGGCAACCTGTTCCAGTGTCTGACCACCCTCACAGGAAGAACTTCTTCCTAGTATCTCATCTAAACCTCCCCTCTTTCAGCTTAAAGCCATATCCCCTTGTTTTGTCATTAACTGCCCTTATGAAAAGTCCTTCCCCAGCTTTCTTGTAGGCCCCAACAGGGGTTCCAGCCCACAGCACCCACAAACCTGAACCCCAGGAGGATGAGGAAGGGCTCTGGGGTATTTAATACAGCGGGTCAGGCCCTTGGGACTTCTTCCCCTCTTAATGGGAGGAGGAGGAGGATGCAGCCTTCCTCCTCCCCACACTCTCCTATTTCTCCTTAGGTGGGGACAGCATCTCCTGGCTGCAGGAGGGTCCTTCCTGTAGAGCATCACCCGACAGCCAGCGCCCGCAAAGTCACCCCGGGCCTCCTGAACGCTCCCGTAAGCGGCTCATGGAAGTGGGGGTGCGGGGCTGGGGT
>NW_010294438.1:0-546 GCF_000700745.2 Antrostomus carolinensis
GACAAGTCCATAGTGCAGTTCCTCACAACATGATAGACTTTAAAATTGATCTGGTTTATGTGGTGTTTATAAGCAAAAGTAACTGAATATACACAAATTCTTGGTATCTGAAGAAGTTAAAACCCTGTATTTTTTTTCTAATTATAAATTCCCCCTAGATTCTCACTGCTTGTTGTAAAACTATTAAGATCATCTTTCCAAGATGACTTAAGTGTGGTGGTTTAACCACAGTAGGACCATGCAGTCCTACACTCACTCCACCCACCCAGTGAGATGGGATGGGAGTCACAACAAAGGGGGCACAGATTAGGATGAAAGACTGGGACGGCTCACTCACCAGTTACGATCATGGGCAAAACAGACCCAACTAGGGGAAGAAAAATCAATTTAATTTGTTGCCATTCATCCGAGTAGCACAGTGAGACATAACAACCACATCTTACAACACCTTCCCCCACCCCTCCCTTCTTCCTGGGCTCAAATCACTTTGCTCCTGACTTCTCTACCTTCTACCCCTCAGCGGCACAGGGGACAGGGAATAGGGGT
>NW_010294439.1:0-7181 GCF_000700745.2 Antrostomus carolinensis
TCGAGGAGGGGCACCTGGCTGTCTACTACAGGTACCGCGCCCGCCCGCGCCCCGGCTCCTCCCCAGGCGTCTGCCCCCCGCTGGGACTGGCCCCGGGTCCCTCGGGAGGTGGTTGCCCTCTCCCCGTGCTTCGCCCCGCCGTGGGCGGATTGTGTTCCTGTTCCCTTGCACCAGAATCGGCGTGGGCCCGGGTATCTGCCCTCTGCAGAGACGCGGCCGGCTCTGGTGTTTCTGAATCTGCTGCCTTTTCTCCCTCTCTTCTCTCTGCTTTTCTGGGTCATGACTTGGGTTTCAAAGCTTAGAAGACCGAAACTCTTGGTCCATCCAGTCTTTTCCCATCTGGCAATCTCTCCCTCTTACATCGAGGGCTGTCACCTCTGTACCAGGACTGTCGGCCAGCCAGAGAACCCACTTCGTTGTGGCTTTGAGATAGATCTTCTCACTGGCTCTGGGCTGTTTCACCTGGGGCTCGTAGCAGCCCTGAATAGCAACTCATTGTCAGTCTGTAACAGTGAGCTGTTGTAGTCACTTAGTGCTGCCTCTTACATATGTTTTGCTCCAACAAATTCAGCACCAGCCTTTCTGCATTTTTTGCTGTTTCTGCTATATTTCTGTCCTGTCTTTTCTTCCCTTTGCACTCACCACCATGGGCTGGTTTGCTTTGCACTGCTCTTCCCTTTAATCTCGAGTGTTTTGAACAGCACAGGCCCTTGCGGGATGCTGCAGGAGACTTTGCTGCACTATGAGGATCGATCACTTTGAGCTCTCCTCTGTCTCCTGTCTTCTAACAGCCTGTCAGTCCCCACAAGAGACTGCAGGTTTTATTTGTGCTTTAGGTAAGGGACTGTGCTAAATGCCTTGTGGAAATCTACACTGGTGGTATCACATCCACTGTTGGATTTTTCCATGGTTACTGGTGAACTGTTTAGAGAGGAAAATCTGTGTTCTTGAAGCTCTCTGCGATGTTGCAACGATGGAAGAATTTAGCAATATCTGCCTTCTCTAAAAGTTAATTGCTCACAGGACTGAAGCAAATGATTGTCAAGTTGCAGCAGAAAAGTATCAGTCAGCCTTTTTGTAGGGGAATTGGTGGCAAACTGGGTGCAGGTGAGTAATGTCATTTGCACTACCACAGCTGTGACCCTTGGCAGTTTGAATGTACTCACTCACTCTCAATGCCAGCACTTACTGTTTTCAGTTGCTTGAGCCTTTTCCTCATTTTTTCCCTCTCTTTGTAGGGGTGGTGCGTTGTTAACTAGTCCGAGTGGACCAGGCTACCACATCATGCTTCCGTTCATTACCACATTCAAATCTGTGCAGGTTAGTACCTCCTTATCATGGGAGAGTATGAGTGGGAGCAGGTGTCTTTAGGGATATTGCTGGATGGGGGCAACTGGTGCTTACAGAGGGGCTTAGCAGCTCCTAGGAAGTCCCTCGTTCCTTCTGCCCGAGGTGCCTGACTCAGCTGTGTACTGGGACTTGTCCTTTTGGTGGAATCTCCACAATGGGCTCATATGTTGCTTTGGACAGAAGAGAAGTCATGCTCTGGAAAGATAATGTCTGTTTGTGACCCTAATTATTTTCAGGAGAGGTGCAGGAGCTGAGAGTAGGGGAATGAGCGCAGCTGCCTTTCTGTCTCCCAAAAGGCAAGTTAGAAAGAAGTCTATCTTCTGCCCACACCTGCACAAACCAGGAGGGAGGCAGAGGACATGTTGGTGGCTCCATGTTCCTGTGTGATGGTTGTGAGAGTCTGGGCACAGCGTGATCTTCCTGGAGAATGGAGAGGTTTTATGAGCACTTGTTGTCTTTTTATTTCAGACCACATTGCAGACTGATGAAGTGAAAAATGTGCCTTGTGGGACAAGGTATGTTTTTCTTTTCTGTTTCTTCTGGTGATGAGCAGATACACTCTGTTGTCTAGTTTGCAGATATTCATTTACAGTGCTGTGACACAGAGGCTGAAAAGTAAAGGCACGTACACCAGAATTAGTCACAAACATACAGACATACATCACACTTGGAAATAACAGAGCAGGAGGTATGGGAGGGCGTGCTCTTGCTTTCACTGGAATTGGTGTTCACAGAGTATTTGCATTTATAGTGAAATTCTTTTGATTTATCTTGGTTTCTTCCCTCGATTCCTCTGATAGCCCGTTGCTTGTACTTTGGTCTGGCCTCTGCTTTGTGGTCTTTCTAATCTGAATCTTGTGGCTAATACAAGTGTTGACCCCAGCAGTGGGCAAAAGTAAATGGTGAATGGGAGACAGTTGGTTTCAAAAATGGCTCAAGAAAATGAGTCTCCTGGAATCGTTTGGGTGTTCTTGGAATTGTTGTTTCACCTGATGTAAAAAGAGAGTGATAAAGAAGAATTCTGTGCATGGGTGGCACCTGCCTGTTGTGTAATTAAGCTGATGCTTTTGTTAGCACAGATCTGTATGGTTTTAACAAGCAGAACAGCAGAGAAGAAGAGGGCTAGTGGAGCTGGGTTGCAGATCCTGTTGTGTTGGTTCATTCACAAGTTAAAGTGATGACCAAATCTGTTTATTCAGGATAAAACCAAAACTGGTGATTCTTGTTGTCTTTTAGCTTTAGGGTACCCAACAATATTTTTGGGTTTTGGTTTTGTTTTTTAAAAAAGTCAGTATGACTTGAATGATGACACATAACAACCATGTTTGAAATTAAAAATTGAATGTTAGTGACAACATTAATCAGGCAGAGTTAATTTTGGTCTGGTTTAGCCCTTATTGAAATGAGTTCTTGTAATTATTCCTGTAGCAACTCATCAGACACTACTTGGGTTTAAATATTAACATAAAGTTCTTGTGGGCCCTAGCTGTTTTTAGTTTTAGATCTCAAGCCGCTTTCAGGAGCGTCTCTAAATAATGGTAGTGTTCAGTGTTGCAGCCAAGGCTTTGTGGTCAGGTGGAGAGTCTAGGCCAAGCAAAATGTAACTGCAGGAAATAGGAATAAGACTCATGATGTTCTATATCTGTATCTTTTAAATGGCACAGTTAAAAATAAGTCATCAGAGCAGAGTTTTAGCGATGTGTTTAATAACAGCTTTTAGCTCAGAAGTACCATAATAAATAATTAGTGATACTTCACCTGCTGGATGTTGTAAAACAGCATCGCATCTCTGGGCCAGGATGGTGTCCTGCTGTTCTGCAAGCCTTCTCAGCAGACCAAGCAAAGCTTTCTGCTGAAGCTTAGCCACGTTAGACATGCTAACACAGTCAAAATTAAACAGTGCTTCTTTGACCCTGCTTGAGCAGGAGATTTGACAGGATGACCTCCAGAGGTCCCTGCCAGCCTCGGCTGTTTCTGCATGTCTGTGATTTAGGAGCTGAAGATTCTGTTTGATTCTGTATAGTTAGTTTATTAAGTTCCTGTGACTTTTCAGCATTGCGGGATTTGGTTGTGCAGTACAGGTGGTTGTGAAGTTACAGGTATCGGCATGCCCTAAAACACCAAACAGCTGGTGAAGCAGTTCTTAGTTAATAATTGAACATGCTTCAGACCAAAGGTCCCAGGAGCCCTGTCTGTTTTTAAGGTGTTACTGCAGGAGCCTTCAGATTTGCTGTGTTTGAAATCAAAGTCTGCAGCTACTCCATGCCAAAGCTTTGAATCCACATTTCTATAATGAAATGTTACCTTATAAATAACAAGTCTGGAATTTCTCTATCCCGTTTCAAAGTTCATTATGAGAATAGATCCTAAACTGTTAAAATTTTTGTAAGTTTTTGTTAAACCATCAGATTTTAAAGGTTGGGTTTCTCTTCCACTGTATTATATTCCTGTTCCCTGTGTTCTCATCTACATGAGGAAGCTTTCGAATGGCTGTGTGGGTGTCCCATCCCCAACTTCTGTCTTACCTGTCCTATTTATACTTGATAGCATTAAGTAAACACATTAAATAAAGATTTTAAAATACTTGGGTACCAGATGACTGTTTTTTGTAAAACAGCTGTCACCCTAGAGATGAAAACCATTTCATTACAGCCAGTAGAACATGTATCTGCTCTAGGCTGGGAATTGCCTCTGGTGTCCAAGATTTCTGGCTTTTCACAACAAGAAAACGTGTGCACAGTTCCATGGCAAGTTCAGGGTTTCCTCATGGTAGGTGTGCTGATCTCCAAAAACTGATAGAAAATCAGTTCAATAAGCTAGTTTTGGAAGAGCAAAGTATTCCAAAGGACTGGCTCAAAGAATTAATCAACAGTTAATATACTTATGATTATATTAATTGTGGAATACAATACATGAGTTGAAAATTGTCATGCAAATATTGCATGAGAGAATTAGGTAACTAGCATTTTTCTTATGAACTTAACTGGAAAGAATTATGCTAAATATTGTACAGGTTTTTGCAATGCCAAGAAACAGTAAATAGCCGGGACATGAAGCAGTAATACTGCTCAAGCGTTCAATGTTTATTTGCAAAGGTGTGACAGTCACGTTGTGCTCATGCTGCAGATCTCATTGGCAGGAACACACGTGGAGCACTGAAGGAATGCTGTTCTGGGACAGATCCCTGTTTGTTAGCCAGTCACATGGAAAAAATGTGTTATGGATATTGCAAGGGGATGTTTTGCATTAATCTCTGTATCTCTAGACAGACCAGATCTAACTTTTAAGCCAAATTTTTACATGCTCCTATTGTGTAACCTGGGCTGATCTTGTTTGTGGTCAGCTCTAGCAATAAACATTAAACCTTCGCCTTCCTTTATGGCAACATCTTTCAATTTTTCCCTTGTCTTCTCCTGGCCTGGCATAAGCTAAAATCCTGAAATGTGTGAGGCTTTCTAGGGTCTACTGAAATGCCTGCTAGTGTATGTGAGTACCCTGTGCACTTTCATCTTGTCCTGTAAAGTTAGGCACTATTGCTGCCTAATTATGCTTAAGCTTCTCCCAGGTGCACATAGTTTACGTGATGATCCTCCTTTCAGACTTCCTATGGAATTCTTCTTGTTCCTCTCTCCCTGACCAAAGAGCTTGCTCAGCTCAGTGCCGCTCTGCCTGACCAGCCTCATGAGCAGCTCTGTGGTGAGGACCTTGGGCAGTGCTGCAAGTGCCACTGCTAGAAAGGTTGTGGAGACTGCAGTGGAGAGTTGCAAGCACTGGACATCTCCCTGTGGGAATCATCTGTCTAGAAGCAGGTTTTGACAAAGGAGGATGTTTGGAGAGCAGTAGTGGCTTGTCAAAATGGAAGGAGCACTGTCTGAGCGAGCATTTAAGCCGTAGGTGTTAAAGGGCAAGTAAGGCAGCTGTGGGTGATGAGCTTATTTGTACAGTTCCAGATCAACAAGTTGTGTGAATCACCATTAATCAGTGCATGATGCTCTGCCAGAGCAACTGTCCCAAAACTGTCCAGCACAGTACCTCCTGCACCCCAGGCATTTACCAACATCATCTGCACCAGGCTGTTGAAGAGGATGCCTTGTCTGAGATGTTCACTGTAAGATCAGAGTGTTACAGTTCAGTTTGGCTCCTAGGCTTACAGCAGCAAGGTCCAGAGGGCCATCCCCAGTGCACAATGTGAAATGATGATGGCTCTAGCAGCTGGATGGATGGATCATAGACTCATGGAATGTTGTGAGTTGGAAGGGACCCACAAGGATCATCCAGTCCAACTCCTGTCCCTGCACAGGACAATCCCAACATTCAGACCATGTGTCTGAGGGCCTTGGCCAAATGCTTCTGGAATCTTGTCAGGCTTGGTGCCATGACCACCTCCCTGGGGAGCCTGTTCCAGTGCTCCACCACCCTCTGCCTCAAGAACCTTTTCCTCATGGCCAACCTCACCCTCCCCTGCCACATCTTCCTGCCTTTTCCTCTGGTGGCCAGAGAGAAGAGATCAGCGCCTGCCCCTCCTCTTCCCCTTGGGAGGAAGTTCTAGACTGCCATGAGATCTCCTCTCAGTCTCCTCTTCTCCAGGCTGGACAAACCAAGTGACTTCAACCTCTCCTCATATGGCTTCCTATTTTATTTAAAAATAATAGTGACGGTTCTTAAGAGAGCCAGCAAAAATAACTGTGGCCTAAAGAGAAATCTTGAGTGAACAAGAGATTAATGCTCTTAATAGTAGTATCTCATTGAGCAATAAGTCTCTCTTTAGCCACAAATATCTTTTCTGCTGGCTTGTCCCTTACAGCAGGCAAGTTCAGCCCCTCACTAATATTTTTAGCTCGTAGCTTGCCATGAAGCAGGTGGGTTTGCAGAGCGAGTGCAGGCTGTGTCTGGGAGACCTTTTCTAAAAGAGCACAAGACATGGGTGAGTTCAGGTGATTTTTCTGCAGATGTAGCTTTCAACTGCCAGAGATTAAGATCTGAAAAATAAGAAACCCAAGTTTGTCGTGGAGGATACATTTGAGTTAAAACACCACAGAAATGAAGTTTGAAAGTGTGTGAGGTCTGCTTCTGGGGATCAGTTGTCTCTAAATGGTTGCTGCTGAAGCTTCTCATTTGTGATTTGCCTTTGCCCGAAGGACAAAATCACAAGAATGCTTAAAAATATGCTTGAGAGAGACTTACAAGCGGTTTGGGAACCTTATCAATGTTTATAAATATCTAAAGGGCAGGTGTCAAGAGGATGAGGCCAGACTCTGCTCAGTGGTGGCCAGTGATAGGACAAGAGGAAATGGGCACAAGCTGGAACACAGGAGATTCCACTTAAACATGAAGAACTTCTCACCTCACAGAAAAAAAAACCCAAACTTTCCACCTCACAGTGGAAACTGCGAGGGTGCCAGAGCTCTGGGACAGGCTGCCCATCTCTGGAGATGTTCAAAACCCCCCTGGATGCCATCCTGTGCAACTTACTTGCGGTGAACCTGCTCTGGCAGGAAGGTTGGACTGGATGATCTCCAGAGGCCCCTTCCAACCCCACCATTCTGTGACTTTGTGAAAATTAAGGGGTTTTTTTTCCTTCACTGTAGACTGTGCTTTTCTCCAGTGCCACAGGTACTCGGGGGTAGACATGACCTGCTGAAAGCCGTGTCAGCAAGAGCAGAGGCTGGGATCAAGCCTTGCCTGTGATTCCCTCTTTTATCTTCTGGTCCAGCAGCACGTGATGCCTTGCGGCAGGGGTCCTCAAACTATGGCCCGCGGGCGTCCTCAATCCAGGCCACCGGTATTTACAGAACTCTCCTCCACCCCCCCACCCCCCGCCCCGGGGTGGG
>NW_010294440.1:0-971 GCF_000700745.2 Antrostomus carolinensis
AAGAGGCAGACGGGCACTGAAGGACCGTGGTTCACAGGACACAGCTGGAGTCTCTCCTCTCCCACCACCAGCGCCTAAAGCAGCACAGCCCGCACATACCCCCGGCATTTTCTGGAGAACGTGAGAAACAAAGGAACCCTGGAGGCATTTGCCAGTTACCAGATGGATGAGGTGGAACTGGCAACAGTCCAGAAGAGGCAGAAGGATATTGAATATTTTTACTCTGTATTTTAGGACATCATCTGCCACTTCTCGCATCACACCACCACGACAGACAGCTCAGCCAACAGCGCTCAGGAGAAGGATAAACAGTCGCTACTACCCGAGATATTTTTGCAGCCAGACCTGGGCAGCTCACAGCCAAGAGCTCCGCAGGGACCAGAAGCCCAACTGACGTGGACATTTCCAACAAGCCCTGGGACAGTAGGGCACTCCCAGAGGAGGGGGAAAATTAGTTCTGGTCTGGAAGAAACAGGCGTCCTGCCTACAAGCAATTCAGCGTGGGTTGTGGGCACGTGTGCTCCCCCACGGGTGGGCTTCACCCACACGCGTACCCACAGCAGCTTCGGAAGCACCACCCGAGCTCCTGGCACACAAGCCCAGCAGCAGCCCTGCCTCCATGGACAGTCTCTTGCTGTGGAGAGCGGCGCCGACGTCCCTGCAGCGGGCAGTGACCAGGATGGTTCCAGCTGTGTCTCCTGGCCAAGAGCACTCCCACCTCTTCAGCTGGCAGAGCAGTCCCACAGGGGACATCACCATCAGCACACCAGGTCTGCTCACCCCACCACCCCACAGCACGGGCTGGGACCCTCCTGCCATTGCCCAGCTGAAGCCCAAGGGCAGGCACTGCTCCAGTTGCCAAACCACGGGCAGCACCCTGCGAGTCGGGAGCCCATGGCTGGGCACGGCAGTGCTGCAGCCAACGCCCCTGAGGACCTCAATCCTCCCTGGCACACCCAGCAGGAAAACCT
>NW_010294440.1:985-1496 GCF_000700745.2 Antrostomus carolinensis
GACCAGCATGCGCTGGCAGGAGCCTGAACGTGGCATCAGCTCAGCTCATGAGCCCAAGTGTCTGTAGTTGAAAGCCAGCCATCGCATTCAGGCTCCCAGAGCATGGACAGGTTTCATATCTAAACCACCTTCTCTGGCACTGGCAACTTCCTGGCACGCAGGGAGCACCTCGCTCTGCCCCTCACGGAAGCACTGACAGCCACACACTTCTCAAGGGCAGGACAACAAACCCTGACAGAGCACAAAGTCCAAAGGCTCAGGACTGAGCAAACTTGCAAAGCGAGGCAGGCGACCCATGGCACCCACGGGCTGCGCCGCAGGGGAGGTCCCAGAGCCTCTCCCTGAGCGTGGGGGCACCAAGATGGAAATAAAGGAAAGAAAACACTGTTCTCCTGCAGCAGAGAGAGCGTGAGATGCTTCAGGGATGTTGGGGGGGCAGAGAGGAATGTTCAGGTGCTGCAGAGTCCTGACATGTGGCAGCAAATCACAGAATCCCAGACTGGTTTGGGTG
>NW_010294441.1:0-3872 GCF_000700745.2 Antrostomus carolinensis
GGTGAATCCACCCAAACCACCACAAGGAGGATTACAGCAGTCTGGCAGAAAAGCATCTGCTTGTAGCTTTTGCAAAAGTCATGAGTTCCTATAAATGGCAACATCATGATCTCTCCCTGAGTGGCAGTGCTCATGTCAGTGATATGTCCCCAGCTACCCACATCACATCCACAGCCCGAGAAAAGCACCTCTTCCTGACTGTCTTCTGGGAGCAGGGTGCCTTGAAGGCAGTAATGGCACCAAAGGAGAGACACTTCATCCCCAACAGTCAGCAGAGCCCTTTTAGCTGTAGAAACTTGCTTTCTTCTGCAAGCTATTATCTGCAAGTTATATTATTCTTTCAAAAAATCAGAAGCACACAGCAGGACCCACTTCCTAGTCTCCACAAGCGAATGACAGCCATTCCCACAAGAGATATTCCTACACTGAACCCATTATCTGCCACCTGACAGCAAATCGGTCAGGAAGCAGTACTTACCAGTGATGCCTGTTGACAGCCAACAGATGTCTAGATAAAAACAGGTTAAGTAAAAAGTGTTACTGTTTCTCCCAAGGAAGACTTTCCCCACAGGAGATTGCAAGGCTTTCCCCATGGATACTGTGCTGTGCAGGTCCAGGTGGCCTTGCACAGGCTGCTTGACACTGTCACTGTTCTGAATAAATTTTGGTCAGAGTAGTGGTTCTGATGGTGCTAGTACCTTGAGGAATGATCCATCTAAAGCAGTGATTTTCTATTCTTACTTGTTTGCAGGCCACCCAAAAATGTCCCAGCAGGGCTGTGGGTCTCTGTAAGATGAATTCCAGACTGCTGATGGATACACTTGGTTTTGTTACCTTCTATGACCTCTCAGAGCAGACCAGGGACCAGTTTCTATATACCACCTGCTGAAAACTCCTGTTCTTACGCTCCAGCAGCTTTTGTACCTAGACTGCTTTACCTATATAATTCCTGGTGATTCATGGTGTTTTATGCTATTTAATTATATATAGGAGGAAGAATAACTGTATGGTGAAAAAGCACTTCTATGTGGATACTCCTGACACTGAGGGGCTTGGAATAATATTCTCCTGTCTAGAATTCAAGCTCCCAAATGTCAGAGCTTCCTGGCACATAAACAATCACTAGTCACAATCCAAGCGATCTGCTCATGTCTGTAAACATGTACAGGTGCAGCCTGCTCTCCTACATACACCTGCAACTCTGGATGCCAAAGTGAACATGTAGTTCTTAACAGAAAAAAAGTCCTTAAAACTGTTGTCTGCACAAAGGGCTTTATTTACTTGCTGGAGATTAGAGTGAGTTCAGACTCTTGGGTTTTGGTTAATTTTCTGGAATAACACTGGTTTTTGTCTTTATTTTTGTTTCCTGTGTCAGAGCTGTGAAGCAGATGGATTTCAAACTATAGAAATTGTTCATGGTAGATGTTTAATGAAAATCCCTGACTGAAACATGATTCTTATGATGGAAAAAAAAACAAAACCTTGCTGAACTTTTATTTTTCCACTTGTGGGAGAAAAGTAAGGGAAAGGGATTGTTTTGCTTGAAGTGTGTTTTAAATTCCATGTTGCAGTCTGGTATCTGTGTGCACACTGAGGTTGATCTGTTCATGCTGATCCAACACAAATTGATCTTACGAATGACTTCTGAGAATTACATGGCCTTTGCCTCTTTAAAAAATGCCTACATTGGTGTATTCAGCCTAAAATAGCAACCTGCAGGGCCTGGGCTAGGACAAAGGGAGAAGTAAAAGGAGGAAATGCCTTGTTTGGGGAATGTACTGTGAAGCTGAACAAAAGAGACAAGCTTAAGCGATTCTCTGCTGGCTGGAGAAGATCAGGGAGCCAGGGAGAGAGGTGAGCTGGGCTGGTGTCTCGGCTTTGTAGGGGAATGAATGGCTTTGTAGGAGAAGGAATAACCAGGCAGGCAGGGCAAGGACCTGGGGACATTTCACAGGGCCATGAATCATGGCAGACCGAGGAAGCTGAATCAGGACAGCTGAGCTTTGTGTCCACAGCTCTGAACAGCGGCCTGGCAAACAGAGCGAAGGAAGGTGCAGAGCAGCTGCAGGCACTGCTGTGTGGGGTTGAGCTGGTGCTGCTCGCCGAGGGCTCCCACTGCGCTCCCAGGGCAGGAACGGGGCAACTCTGGGGCTCCTGTTCTCCACCACCAGTAAGCGGGCATTTTTGAGAAACCACAGCAGATTTCCTTAGAGTTGCCAGTCTCTGTTTGCGATGGTGTGTTGTGTACATATGGGCACAGACAATTTGTGAGACTATAAAGCAGAAGCAAAGATGGAGACCTCTCTCCTGCAGACCCATCTCTCTCTCTCTGCCTTAGGTTATCAGTCAGTGCAAAATTTTGCCCACCAGCCAGTGATTTTTTCTAGATTAGCAGCCAAAAGCTCTATAATAACGTGTGAGATTTGGGCTACACAGTGCCATAGCATGCTGTTATAAAGGAGGCCATCTGCAATGTGGTGTAGATTGTATTTTGCCACTTAAAGGAAAGTGCTGTTGCTGTATAATACAATGGGAGGGAGAAGACAGGGGAGATACAAATAGGCTGTGCTCACACTGCTGGTGTGACCCAGGTCAGAGCCCACACACATAGTAATAAAATAGAAAATTATTTTTTAAAATTTTTTTAAATATTTTTTTTTTACTTCAAAGCACTTTGTCCATCCAGACCAAACCAGATTCCAGCATGGAGAGTCACAAGGTCAGCCCCATATGTATTGTGGATCTGCACATCCTGAGAGACAGATGGGCTTGTTATGAACCCTTTGGCTGTGACCTGAGGGTTTTTTTCTTCTCATTGTTTCTATTACTGTCACAACACTCCAGTACCTTGAGCTAACCATTTAGAAAGCTGGGCTGAGACATTTCTTCTCTAGTGTTTCCCTGAAGAATCTCTTTGTGTTTGGCCACCTGAAGCCAATTCTTGATGCTTCTTCATATTAGTCCATGCAAATACTGGGCAATTACAGAATACAGGATGTATGAGCCAAACCCGCCAGCTTTTTTTTTACCATACAGTTCAAATAAAACAATTGCTGACTGTCTTTTTTATATTTCATCAGTCCTGTACCTGGAAGGATCTGTCCTTGTATTTGAGGATGTCTTCAAACTGGTTGCCTTCTACTGTGTCAGTCGGTGAGTTGGAGTTATTGCTTCCACATAGGGGTTGCTCCCTTCTCCCCTGTGGCCTGCTTTTCCCCGGTATCCAGTCACAGCACAGTCCCAGCTGTTCCCTCTGGTTTCCTCTAACCTGCCAGACCAGGAGATATTTCAAATACTATTATTTATGATGGGGCCAGATCACCCAGTTTCTAGCCAGGGACACCATAACCACACCTGTCCCTGAAGCTGGAGGCTTTGTCTGAGGAAGGTCTGTAGGGCTGCACCCACAAAGGACCAAGGCACAGGACTGGGGCTAGCAGGGCAGGGAGGAAAAAGGTTCCTGGATTAACCATCTCATAATAAAAGCAGCTTTAAGCATCCACACATACCTGACAGCAATTTATCAAACCTACGAGTGCCCTGTTGCCTGCAGGAGACTCAGAGCACTTAGTGACCTATGGGAAATCTGTCAGGGACAGTAGTCCTGAAACATTTTCTGTTCTTTTGCCAAAATTTAAAAATAAAATAAAGCAATAAAGAACAGACCTCGGTTGTTTGCTCAGCACAGAAATACCAAACATAGTGGGCACAGAGATGGGAAAGACCCGTAAGGTCATTTTCATTAGAGCAAGGTTTGTTCAGCAGCTGATGAGTCCCTCTGTGTAATTAAGCCTGTGTGTCTGCAGTCTCCTCTAATCTGTGCGTTTGTGCTGAGCACACTGCAGTGATACCTCCACAACCTGCTCACCCCA
>NW_010294441.1:3898-7346 GCF_000700745.2 Antrostomus carolinensis
CTTTTGACCTCCCCTATATAAACTTAGATGACTCTTAAAGTAGTTATTTCCATTTAAGAAAGGAAAGCAGATTCAGGGTATGTTTACAAGGCAGTCGTGTTAGTGACTTGGTTAGGTCACAGAATAGGAACGGTCTATCTATGGTATGATACAGCATCCTACAGCTTACCCAGCCAGTAATACTTGTGCTATTTTGGGGGCTGCTTCTGCAGCCAGAGGAGTTCAAAAGATTTCTGTCTTACCAAAAGAGCAAAGAGCCCAAATGCAAACAAGACTTGGGCATTTCTAGTCAAATGGCTAGTAGGAGGGAAAATCTGCTCACTTCTGCTTTCCCACAGAAAGGATCATGGCTTAAGAGAAAGAAAGAAAAGATGTTTCTGTTAGTTCCTGTTATATATATGACTTATGTGTGTCAAATACATACTCTGCTGGTTCATATGATTTCTGAGGTTGCTGTCAAAAGACAAGGTAAATACTGAATAATTTTCTCAGAGAAGTGGATAATAAAAAAGCTGCTTAGGCTGCTTAGGCACTGACCTACCATTTACTGGCAGCTTGTAGGAGCTTTCTGTGATGGTGAGTGGAGAGGCCTGTTCTCAGGGCTGTAGTAAATTAGTCACCTATAAATAGCTGGCAACAGCTTATCAGGGCTGACAGGCTCTGTCAGAAAGTTTGGCATGACTAGATCACCTTAGATCACAAAAATAACACCTATACGTAACAAGTAACTTGGTGGCTTCTCTGCAAGCTGCTGCCCCATGAATAAAACCAGATTTTTTTCTATTAGGGTAATGTCTTAATGTTTCCTGATTTTCAGATGTATTTTTCTTCAAAAGAAAAAAAAGAAAAAAAAGAAAAAAAAAAAAAAGATGTTAACGCATCCAGGATATAACAATAACAAACAAAGAAAGCAGAAGGTCCATGGACCTGATATCTGCCATGAAAAAAAATAATCCCAGGATCACATCAGTTTATGTCAATGTGGCAATAGAGTGCTCAGTGATGCACTGAGGACATAGTCCATCAGTAAGATACGTATCTGTTAATAAGGGCAAAAATAGCCCCTACATTAATCTGTTGACAGATCAATCCTCCCCAGGTCTGCAGTCACGCACATTTTGGGGGTGTGTGGCAGAGACCACCTACTCACAAGGGCAGCTTTTTCTAAAATAATTTCCTGCAGCTTGCAGAACATTTTATTAAATTTCTAATGTGTAAAATGACCCTGCACCATCCCTTGCTACCCTTTAGGGACTATTATTACTGGCTTTTCTAGTCCTTGTTAGAATGGGAATTGAGGTAGCAACAAGTTTAGTGAATTGTCATTGAGCAAGAGGCAAACCTGAACAGTTCACTGCCAGCCCAAGAGCTCTGTTAACTTATTTGAGACTTGGGGTATGGTTCAGTGAAACCCAACTAACATCCTCTGAGAAAGTCCCTCTTTTGAGAACAGCACCTTTTGAGAAACCAAGTAGTCAGAAGTCTGAGAGCAGTGAGTAGAGGGATAGATGTATTTTCTCAGTGTCATACAGCACTTCATTGTTGTCAGTCGCTTCACCCAGCAGCTTCCCTGCCCCAGGAGCGATCTGCCTTCCCTGACCCCACTGTGTCTCGCCGTGTCCCTGTGCCTTACACTTACACTGGTTTTTAAAAGAGGAAGCAGAGTGGAGAGAGGGGTAAACAGAAAGAAAAAGAACTGCAAATCCCCTCCATACCAGAAAGAATGGGTTTTCTAATTACAATACTTGCCATTTGCAACACCTTACTTTTCATGGGAAGGTAGTTCAACCCTTGTGGCCTCTCCTGAGGTGAGAGACGTTCCTGCTGTTTTCAGAGGAGGAAGCCAAGGTGCAGTGATTAAGCCAGCACTATGGATGAAGCATCTCCAAAAGAGCTGGTGATGTCTTGTGAAATCAGGGCAACCCAGGCCAGCACAATGTCCATGATGTCTTACTGGCCGTGAGATTTTCCTTTGACAACATCCAGGACTTTGCAGAACAGGGCTGAAATTGTGAACCAATTCAGTCATTAAAACCAACAGTAAAATCTAGACTTCCTAACAATTGTGGTGTTTATTCTTTTGTTGATTTTTCACTATGTTTCTTTTTACAGAGATCTGCTGCCCTTCACCCTGAAGCTGCCACAAGCAATATTAGAAGCCAGTAGTTTTCAAGACCTTGAAATTATCTCTAGTCTAGGGATGGGTAAGTCCCTCAAAGCATCCAGGGTTTCACTCAGACTTGTGAGAACCATGGTGCCTCACACAGACATAATGCAACTGGTGGATAGATGAACTATTGTCTTCAGAATAGCCTAGGAGGCCTGAATGCAAGAGAGAAGATGTTTATGATCTTTATGTTTACAGAAGCACACTGAAAAAAAGGCCACTCTCTCCTTTGGACATAAACCTTCACTTGGACTTCTGTGCAGGGTGTGGGACCTACAGTCTCACTGTATAAGCTGGGGCTTTCAACAGCTGAAGAGCAGCACAGCACAGTGGGATAGCTTACACACATTGGAAGTATTTGGCATCTGAGGTATATGAAAACAGGAAAACATCTTTGCAATTTCCCCTTCTGATGTGTGGGGGGTAATGCTGATGAAAGTGTGATATTTTTGAATTTTGATATTTGTGCTTCTTCTTGCAGGATTTCTAGTTGGTAGAGAAATGTGCGTTGTCCCAGCATGTTTTCTTACCTCACACTAATCAGATACAAAAAAGAGTGTTATTTTTAGTGACAGCACCAAACGAGCAAATTTTAGATCAGATGTATGAAGTTACAGAGTTTGGAAATGCAGTGCTGTTAAGCAAAGGAGGTCTCCTTCCTATTCGTCCCAGAATGGTAGAGCTTGGAAGGGACCTCTGGAGATCATTTAGTGCAACCCCCCTGCCAAAACAGATTCACCTAGAGCAAGTTGCACAGGACTGCATCCAGGTGGGTTTTGAATATCTCCCCTTGAAACACACTCCACTTGAGGCAGCTATTACAGTTAGCAACTGTCTTTCATGCTATTTTGCTTTTCAGTTTTCCCTCAGCTGTTGAAAACAGCCAAACAATGCTGAAAGCTGGAGTTAGCTCCCTTAGACATACTCACTAAAGCACCCTGGGGCTTTGGGGATCTATTTTTGGATCTTCTGCGTTGTGCCTCCCAGAAGGCATGGGCAAACCCCACTGGTTTTCGTTTAGGCAGCTTTGTTGAATTTGGCCATCGCATTTGCCTCTAACACATTTGAATATGTTCCAATTTGTCAAAGTATGGGTGTGTACCCAGCACTTACTGCTTAAAGAAAGCTCCTTTGCCACTTGAGATAGCAAGTTGTAAACAACTTATTAATTTTATTATAGCAAGTGTAAACATTTGGATTAAAATGTAAGAAGTGTATCATGATTCTCCAACTTCCTGTCTAATTTGAGCCAGCCAGAAGGCTGTGCTGCCATCCAGCGAG
>NW_010294442.1:0-621 GCF_000700745.2 Antrostomus carolinensis
ATCACCCCTTGTTCTCTCACTCCCTGCCCCTATCACAAGACCATCACCTCTCGCTGCACACAGCACTACACAGAAGTCCCGGGATTTGCTCCTGTGACCCACAATCAGCTGCCAGCGTTGCTTTATCACCTTAAAACTGGATCCGGAGCAGAGAGCAAACGCAGGAGCTGTGTGCAAGGGGTGGCTGTGCCAGCCCAGCTCCCAGCTCCCATTAAACACTCCCTATTCCCAAAGGCAGGAGAAAGGAATTCCAGCGACCCGCCGTTACCCGCTTCTCAACACAAAAGTCCTCCCGAATCCTACCCCAAAGCTGGAGAAACCCGAATCTCCCTTCCCCCTCGGCTCCCTCCCTGCTGGTTTCGGAAACGAAGAGGAAATACTTGTAATGTTATCAACATAAACACAGCTCTTGGCCGGCCGCGACATCCTGCGAGCGCTGCACAAAAACACCCTGACGTCACGGCGCCGGCTCTGCCCCGGAGAACGCAGTCGCTTCGGCATCGCCGCCGCCGTGGCCCGGGATGCTCGGCATCGCCTCCTCGGTTCAAACCTTCCCCGGACCAAAATCAGCACCAGAAACTTCAGTAATTGGGGTTTCCAGCTATATTTTGTATATATCTC
>NW_010294443.1:0-6960 GCF_000700745.2 Antrostomus carolinensis
CGTGTGCCGTAACCCGGGGTCAGTCGAGGCTGAGCCCTGCAATCGCAGAGCTCGGCCTTGGCTGTCCCTGTGCGCCGGGCCGGGCCCTCATAGGCCGGGAAGCCCAGAGACCCGTCTGTGGAGTTGGCTCCTAGACACGGTTACATGGGAGCAACCCCTAATGCATGCCCAAAGTTACGAGTTCTGTGTTCTGGTTCCCCTTTAATATGTGTTCTGAATCAGAAAAATCCAGTTTATTAATAAAACAAGTGCTTCAGTCTGCTGAGCTTTACATTGTAACACATTTCATAGTGTATGCTCTGTTTTGTATATTTCCTATAAATTATTAATGTAATTATGTAACTTCTACAGAATATAAATATTTAAGGTGAAAAGGACATATTTACTCCTGCTGGATTTTTCCCAGCTGTGTGAAAAGCAGCCTGGTGCTCACTTAACACTTCAATACCGTGAGCATCAACAGCAGTAATGCAACCCAGTAAAGACACCGTGATCACCTTCCATTTTCAGGATGTTGGCCTCAGTTAATCTGTAACAAAGCAGCTGCTGAGTTTCAGTTAAAGAAGTGATGAATATCTCTCGAGTCTTATTTTTTTCTCATTTAATGAAAGCTTGATTCATATAATACAACAGACAGTTGAGTGGCCTCTTTCTCTTTCATTGTAGTAGACAGTGCTTGGAAGATTTCATAGAATCATCGAATGTTGTGAGTTGGAAGGACCCACAAGGATCATCGGGTCCAACTCCTGTCCCTGCACAGGACAAGCCCAACATTCACACCATGTCCCTGAGGGCCTTGGCCAAATGCTGCTGGAATCTTGTCAGGCTTGGTGCCATGAGCACCTCCCTGGGGAGCCTGTTCCAGTGCTCCACCACCCTCTGCCTCAAGAACCTTTCCTTATGGCCAAACTCACCCTCCCCTGGCACATCTTCCTGCCATTTCCTCTGCTCCTATCATTGATTTCCAGAGAGATGAGACTAGCACCTGTTCCTCCTTTTGCCCTTGTGCGCTTCTCCTACCAAAACCAACTTACAATACAAAAAAACCCCATCCACTGAAATAATTTGTGTCTTCTTTGAGATAACTGAAGGTTTTAATGTCTGATCATAAAGATCCTATCCCCACTATAGCTATATTCTGTTATTTTCTGATCCTGTTCTCATAAGAGGATAATGATTCACTGGCCCAAACTTTAAAAACCTTGGACATGAGCATTCATCTGAAGTTGTCTGTGCTGGCACCTATGAAGTAGGAGAGCTGAGAATCTTAGCATAGACTCACTGGAAACAACCGAATTAGACAGTTCTTGCTAAAACACCCTGTGTTTGGTTGCAGGTAGTGTGTAAGCCTGTACTGAAGTTCAAGAGTAAGAAAGCAAGCTAAGCCTGTTCTTAAGGGCTTCCCTGCAAGTGGATGCTCTTCAGGATCAGAGCCTTAAATAACCACCTTTTCTGAAAGATCTGCACTTCTGTACTTTTCTCACAGCCTGCAAAAGCTGCTCTCTCATAGATTATGACACTCATTTCAATGTCTCTGTCTCTTAGTATAAGGAATTTCTTTCCCCTTTCCAACAGGGAAATATAAATTCTTCATGACAGAAGTGCTGTCCATGCATCCTCTGAGCTCTGAGACCTCAGCTGGTGTTTATATCACTGCCTTTTCTTCGGAGAATGTCCCCACATGATGCTCTAGAAATGGATGACAAACAGCCTGTTCAGCTAAGGGCCACATAGGGGACGAATGAGCACAGGCAGACCCTGCACTTTCTGGACTGTTTTTAGGCACGGAAGGAACTGAGCTTGGGACCTACCTGTCCTGAGTGCTGGGATGTCAAGCAGTAGCAAATAACAGCAAACAAGTGAGTTGGTCCTGCTGTCATAAGACAATGAAACAAACCCACTCCCAAAAGCAACATCAGGTTGGGAAAATATCCCAAAACAAGTAAGCAACAAAGCAGTGCAGAAGAGGTTGAGAAAGGGACAAATGGCACTGGGAATACATTTGCTGGGTCAAGGGAGTGTCTGGGAAGGGAAAGGAGACACAGCTGTCTGATTCCATCTCTGCTTGATCTGGCTCATTAGGAGCATCAAAACTTCCTGCTGAGGGGGCAAGCAGAGCCTGAGACACCAGGATCTCCCCAGTTCTGGACCAGTAAAGCACACACACAGAACAGCTCTCCGTCGTCCATGGGCTGAGCACATCCAGTGACAGAGGAGGTGTGCAGGTATCTCCACATGCGCAGTGCCCATTTCTCCAAAGCAGCACCACTGCCTGCACCCCATATGCTTTTTAGAAATGTGCAGAGGATGTGACCATATAGGATGTGAAGTCCCACTTTCCATGGGATACTGATGCGGCAGCACTGGCTGGTGTGTCTTTCAGGATTCCAAGGGCCGCTTTTATATGATAGCCTTCTCTGGGGGGACATCTCAAAGCTCTTGGCAGGTGGCAACAGAGAGAGATTTGCTGAGGCTACGTGGGAAGTGAGGGAGGATTCACTTTAGGATCTTCCAGCCTTCTTTTGTTTTTCTGTTCCTATACTTGAGGAGGGATAAATTGTCTTCAAGGTGCCTCCTCACTGGGTGCCATGCTCCATGTCTCCCTCCAGTGCCCCCTCAAGCCATTTTCAAATCCTTGATTCTCACATTCCTGTCCTTTTTTCACTGTTTGTTCCCTACAATCAGTTATCTGGTTTTCACATTGTTTCTTCTTCCTCTAGCTTTCTCCCACCTTGATGGCTGGGTGCACTGGAAGCCTAGTGCCTTGAAGGAGAATGACAAAAACTCCCCCTATTCCAAGGCCATTTAGGGACCTACCTGACCAGCACTGGCTGTCATTAGCACAGGTCTCAGCCCTGTGCTGTTCTGTGGCTTTTCTTATGGTCTGTTGGCAACCCTGGAAGGCAAGAAGTGTCTGTAAACCAGTGACATAGTGACCAGAGATGAACCTCAGCTCTTACACAGTCGAGGCAGGCTGGTGGATGTTGCTCAAAGGAGATACAGATAAGATCCAATTATCTTCTTCATCCTTCTGGATCAGTGGTCCCAGGCCATTTCCCTGAACTCTCTCTGATGTGTCCTATTATTTTTATGCCCTGGACTTTAATAGTCCTATTCCTGATGTACATGAGCACATGCAGCAGCAGGTTCAGCCCTGAAATCAGTAGCCTTTCTCTCACACAGAGAGACATGTGTCCCTGACCCCTGGGAACCAAGGGCATCTCAAATGAATTCGTTTTATGGCCTGATCTGCCAAATCCACTGGTGCTGCAGAACTGGAAATTGCAACTCTGTAGTTCAAACCTTTGGTGCTTTTTCCTGGGCACTTAAAACAATGAGAGAAACAGAGAAAGATAAGTATTACAGTCTTTTCATACCAATTCCACAATGGAAGGTGGGAGGAGCATCAGAAGAAGAAATTACAATTCTTTTTTCCTCCTATGGGTGAAAGGCTCTAATCTCCCAGTACAAAGGCTTGAAGTCTGTAATTAATAATAATCTGTGAGATATGAAGCAGAGCTCTGGTAGCCTTTCATGAGTCTTTTATTGTTAGTCCAATAAAAAGCATCGCATGTAATTTTTCTGTCTTGTTGAGGGCTAATATTTGGCTAGTGATTATTTCTTATAATCTGTTGTCAGAGGAGCCCTTGTTGTGAAATTCATGTTCTTTCTCCAATCTTGCCAGCAGCGGGTATGACCATATGTGAAATGGCTCAGGAAAACAGTATAAAATATGCATATCATGAATTTACTATGCACCAGCTGTTTGTTGCAAGACTGGCATCTCAGGATGCTGCTGTCAAGTGTCTGACGTTACACTTCCCTCTCCCATCACCTTGCCCTCGTCACGTCTCTCTGACGGAGAACCCAGTTCTGAACCTGGGTGCTTTAGCAAGAAGCTAAATGGGCTGACTGCCTGGATTTCTCACCTTTTCCCATAGTTCCTTTGTGTGAACAGGCACTGACACTGGATGGAGAGTCTGGATTCACATGCAAAATGTAGGCAAATTCAGTTCCATTCTGTCCTGGTTTTGCTAGGATAGAGTTAATTTTATTCTTAGTAGCTACCATAGCTGTGTTTTAGTTTCAGTGTAGGATTTGTTATGAGGAGAATGTTGTTAGGGTACTAGTGTTATTAGTTGCTGCTGGAGCTCAAGGCCACCGTGTCTGGCTAGTTCACAGCTGCATTAGGACTGGGAGGGGGGAAGCATAGTCATTAGCAAAACCCAAAATTGGCATTTGGCTCTGCCAATGAGATATTCCATCTCCTGTCCTGTCATGGTCAGTACATTAACTAGGGTTGAACAGAAATCAGGGGTATTCTCTTGGGGATCACTCGGGCTCTTGCTCTTCAGGGATTGTGTGTTTGGTTTCAGGACTCTCTCTCTCTGCTCCGGGATCGCTGGCTGGCACAGGCTGGGCATCAGTCAGCAGGTGGTGAGCAATTGCACTGTGCATCACTCATCGGTATATTCTGTTATTACTGTTATTGTAATTATTATTTTATTTCAATTAGTAAATTGTTTTTATCTCAACCCATGATTTTTCTTACTTTTACCTTTCCAATTCTCTCTCTTACTTCCTGATGGAGAGAGAAGTGAGAGAGCGACTGTGTTTGGCTGCAGCCAAAGGAGAGAAACCACCACGAGGTCTTTGGCAGGTGGATCTGGGCACTGTCATCACTGGGTATTTCGCTGCGGACGTACATGCATCTTCATTTTGTTTGTGGGGAATAGAGGCTTGTGGAGACCAGAGGGCATGAGGTCTTCCCATGGCTGTCTGTCAGGCCCTGCCTGCAAGGGTCCCTTCTTTTTCCCATGTGGCTCCTCCTCCCCAAAATTCAGGGTCAAGGAGCATTGCGGGGGATAATAAAGTTCTCTTCCATAGGATGGGGGGAGGAGAGCAGATTGACAAAGAAGTGCTGTCTCAGAGACAGGCCTCTGCAAGACACTATGCTTTATATGGGTGATTTCCTATGGATTTTTAGTCATCCAGCTGCACCAACTTATTTAAAATGTGAGTGCTCCAGAAGCTATCGTCACCCAGTCACAGCACAAACTAAAAAATATCTCTAAGTGAGCCAAAGCATGGGAAATATTATCAGCTCCCAGGAGCTCTTGTTCAAGGAGCTCATTCATCTGTTGTGCCTTAGCTCCTTCAGAGTTGACCACACTAGGTCAGCCCAGCCACTGACCCATGGGCACCATTCTGGGCTTTGAACCAAAATGGTACCTCCTGACACATATGTAGAGAACTGAAGAACTGACTGTGACCGTTTTGGTGCGTTAGTGGCTAGGATGTGACTTTTTTCTGCTGCTTTTTTTGCAATACATGACTGAATGTCCTTATATGCCTTGTGGGTCCCCTCTGGGCATCGTCTTTGAAGTGCCCGGTTCAAGACAGCAGCCAAGCACAGATGCACGTGGGCTTTTGTGGCTTTTCAGCCTCTTACTCTCCTGCAAATGAGTTTCACTCCCCCATGGACCCTCCATCTGAGCAGGGACACTCAGCAGGGTCTGAATGGGTGTTTATACAGCTAGGACTTAGACATACAGGGAGAAATGGATATCCTCAGGCTGTGAAAGTGTTTCTTCTTCTCTCCAGTAATACTGGCTGATGTTATGTGGACTATCACATCTTCTACATGGTCATAGACTCCAACAAAAATTCCCTCTCCACTCCAGGTGGAGGTCCTGCCTACCCCTGAAGAAGGTCACAGGAGGAATGCTATCCATTCTGTGCCCAGACAAAGCACTAATTATACTCTGAACCTAAATTTTTTGTATTACTCATTTTGGGGACTGTATATAACGGCCTATCACTTCAGCTCATCCTATGTATATTTATATAAAATCAATTGATCTATCTATATGAATTGCCTAGATACAGCATGCACACAGCTGGGTTAATAACA
The DNA here is from genome assembly GCF_000700745.2 of Antrostomus carolinensis. Classification (NCBI taxonomy): domain Eukaryota; kingdom Metazoa; phylum Chordata; class Aves; order Caprimulgiformes; family Caprimulgidae; genus Antrostomus; species Antrostomus carolinensis. The sequence goes on from NW_010294443.1 coordinate 5,915, forward strand.
TGTTGTGCTGGTTTTGGCTGGGATGGAGTTAATGTTCTTCCCAGTAGCTGGTATGGGGCCGTGTTTTGGATTTCTGCTGAACACAGTGGTGATAACACAGGGATGGTTTGTTATTGCTGAGCAGGGCTTACACAGAGTCAAGGCTTTTCTGCTCCTCACTCCACCCCACCAGTGAGCAGGCTGGGGGTGCACAAGGCCTTGGGAGGGGACACAGCTGGGGGAGCTGACCCCAACTCACCAAAGGGACATTCCAGGCCATACGACATCATGCTCAGCACATACAGCTGGGGGAAGAAGAAGGAAGGGAGGACATTCAGAGTGATGGTGTTTTTCTTCCCAAGTCACCGTTACGCGTGGTGGAGCCTGGCTGTCCTGGAGGTGGCTGAACACCTGCCTGCAATGGGAAGGAGTGAATGATTTCCTTGTTTTGCTTTGCTTGTGCATGAGGGTTTTGCTTTCCTTATTAAACTTCTTTATCTGAGCCCACAAGTTTTCTCACTTTTACTCTTCTGATTCTCTCCCCATCCCACCAGGGGAAGTGAGCGAGCGCGCCTGTGCGGTGCTTCATTGCCAGCTGGAGTTAAACCACAACACACGTCACAGAATGCATGTGAAACCTTCGGCTGAGCTTAGACTAAAACACCTCTGATCTGGGATGTCTGCAAGCCTGAATCCCCAACCTGTGCTGCCTTAAAAAATAAAAAGATGAGTGATTTTTTTTAATATATATACCTCCTATCCAGCAAGGATTCCCAGATTATCTTTCTTTTCAGAGATTCTCCACATGAAAATCTCTAACTCGATCCTGTCCCCTAAGGCGAAACAGGGCCGGGGGATGTTAGCATGGACTGCTGTTTGGGACATTTTGATGAAATTATTTTTCTTTCACTGGCATTTTAGTTTAAAAAACATGTTTATAGTTTTTTTTTTCTTTCCTGCCAGCCCTTGTTCCTGCCCACTACTGCCATATTCTTTAGCAATTTTAACCGCTGCCCAGCAGAGGGGTCTAGAAACCGATATCACAGAATCACAGAATCACAGAATCA
>NW_010294444.1:0-3618 GCF_000700745.2 Antrostomus carolinensis
TTCCCAGCAGCACACCGCAGTATTATCCCCGCCGACAGCCGGCCACGGCCGCACGCTGCCTTACGGAGCACCGCTTCCCCTGCCACCGGCCACCAGCCCCGCGGGCTGCCACCGCCACCCCCCTGGGCACGGGGGACTCGCTGCACGTCCCATCCCTCCGATTGCTATTTAAAATACACGGGGAGCTCACCCTTCCTGTCCTCCTCGTCGGCTACAGCTGCTGGGACCGGAGTGGCAGGGGGGTGGCCCACACTTCTTTTCTTCCCTTCTCTGCTTCCTCTTGCCTTCCTCTTCCTCGAGGGCCTGTGCCCCGTCCCCGGAGGACCTGCACTTTGGAAACCACGCCGTTTCTTTCCAGGAGTTGCCTGGGCCGTGGGGACTGCTGCCCTTTGCCACCTGGAGTCCCCAGGACTTAAATAAAATGAAATATGAGATATTAATATATTCTGCTGGCGTTTCTTCTTTCCAGCTCCACGTGCTCCTGTCCCTCCCCAGCTGCAGCTGGAAGGAGCGTGGTGAGATGTGGCCCCAGCCCAGAGCCCTTCCTGGTGTGCTGGGAAGCGCCATGGAGGGCAGGGGCAGGAGGAGTGACAGAGGGACAGACAGACGGATGGACAGAAGCTGCCACCTTTTTTTGTTTGTTTGTTTATTTTATTTTATTTTTTATTTACAGATTTTTGCAGAAAAACGAAAGCAAAAAATTCTTTTCTATAATGTCTCTATAAATCTATATATAATGTAATTACAGAGAACGACTAATTTTGATTTTAAAGCAGAAATAAAACCAAACCTTTAATGAGTGATGGTGTCACCGTGTGGGTGTTTCTCTGGCCCCGTTGCCCAGGGGCAGGGTAAAGCTGGGGGTCAGCAGCTGGAGGGTGGCAGGGGGATCTTGTGGGGCATAACAGGCACAGAAGTCTTGACCATCCTGGTTTGGCACAGCCAGGATGAGGAGAGGATGGCCCTGGCCGTGCGTGGCCCTGCCCCATCCCACAGCCTGTGGGATTTCAATGCCATTTCCCACCTTGTCTTTATAAACGTGTGGAGGAGCTTCTGGAGCAAGGGACAAAGCTGGCCTCAGCGGGGTGTTTCTTAGAAGGATCAGCACTGCTCCTATGGAGACCTCTGGTTTCACAAAAGGAGAGCAGGTTTCTGCCTTTTCAGTAGTGGGAAGAGTTTCCACCTTCCCTGAGCTTTGCAAGAGTTGCTGAGATGTTGTCACCAAACTTTGGCTGCTGGGCATGGGGAGCATCACTGAAGATGGCACGAGGTGGCCACACAGAGGCCACACAATGGAGGTGGCCAACCCAGGGAGCCACCAAAATCAGGGCTGCCCCAGCTGTTCCCAGTTCAGCCCTGGATTCTACTGTCTTCTGTACCTGTGGTGGGAACACGCCACAGCACCCGACCACAAGCAGGGGTCCAGAGAGCCAGGGATGGAGCTCATCCAGCTGGACTGGCTTTTTGAACCCGTTCCCATTGGGATTTGGCACCTCTTGGTGCAGGTCTCATCACCCACGGATCAGACTCAGAAAAGAGCTGAGGTGGGAAGGGACTTTTGGAAATGCTCATCCATTTCCTGCTGCTCAAAGCAGGGCCAGCTAGAGCTCAGGACCACACGTGGTAGGGTTTTGAGTATCTCCAAGGATGGAGATGCCTGAACCTCTTTGGGCAACCTGTGCCAGTGCTTGACCACCCTCACTGAGAAAGCTTTTCTGAAGTTTTAACTCGAATCCCTGTATTTCAGTCTCAGTTTGGTGCATTGGGCACCACTGAGGAGCATCTGCCTCTGTCTCCTTTACCCCCCACCAGGTATCACTAGATCCTCCCAGCCTTCATTTTTCCAAGCTAAACACTCCCAGCTCTCTCAGCCTCTTCTTACATGACAGCTGCTCCAATCCCTTAATCATCTTAGTGACCCTTATGGTCCTGGGAGAGGAGAAGGTTGGAGCAACCAAGATGTCCCAAAAGGCAGCAGAGGGGACCCTCCCCCAGCCACCCGTGCCAGAGCAGGCAGTGACTGCCTGGGCACTGCCAGTGCTGGCACCACTGGGGATTTATGGTCCCCAGGCCGAGCAGGGTCCATCCATCAGCACTTCACGGGGTTTCTAAGCAAGTCCCAGCAGGTTCCAGCCTCCGTGTCCTCTTTCCCCGCTGGAGCAGAGCTTTTTTGGGCTGGCACAAGCAGAATGCCCCTCGAGGCCGGACACACGGGGCAGGGCCAGCCTGCAGCTCCATGCCAGCGCTGCACAGCACGTCACGATGCACAGGGTGTCCCAGGTGGGACACTGCCTTCACGTAACCACTTCTGGATGTGGTTTTCTCTGGAGATGGGACTGTGGGAAGGGGGTAACCAGGGGACACTTTGCTGCATCACTGCTAGCTCAGCCTTCCTCCTCCTGCTTGGAGGGCTGGAGAAGGCCCAGGAGGGAAGCAGCGTTTCTCCCAAAGCACTGCATGGCACCAGCAGCTGGAGGCAGCAAGAGACGTGGGATGTGGGTCCCAGCTGGGACACACAACCGTGGACAAGAGCATCTGAGAGGTGGAAAGTGGCCCACACATCTTACACCTTTGTTTCGGTTTCTTTTTCCCCTGAATATCTCCTGGGAATAAAACCAGGCGGGTGCTCCAGTGGCCAGAGCCATGAATTCAACTCACTCACCTCTGTGGGTGTCCTCCTTGCCGTGCCGAAGCCGCCCCCATCCCTGCAGCACAGAACCACCTTCCAAGACAAGCTCCACCTTGGCTGCTGGAGCAGGATGGCAGCCTTCTGTCAGGGCAGGCAGGGAGCTGCAGGTCAGGACAAAAGGACTCTGCTCCTGGAAGTGCAAGGAATAATCCTGTTATTTATGTGGCTTTAAGAACATCCGGGGAAAACACCCCAGCCAGGTTAATTTAGGAATCTATTGCCCAGCCCCTTGCTCTGAATGGGTCCATGCCAGCACCATCAAGGACCTCTGCCCCACGGACACTGCCAGCTCGCCTGGAATTGCAGAATTGCCATTTTAACTGGAATAAACTTACCAAAAAAGCCTGTTTTTTTGGACAGCACTCACTGAAAACATTCACTGCAGTCTGCATTCTGCTTGGGTTTTTCTTTTCCTTAGGGCTGGGGAGGAGATGGACAACCACCACAAGAGCCAGCTGTTCGAAAGGAGGCAGGGGACTCAACTTTTCCCTCCGGGACTTAACATCTCCTCCAGCCCCTGGGCAGGACCTGGAGCCGTTCCATGGGGTGAAGCCCCCGGGAGCCACTCCCGCAGCACCCAGGGATGGACGCAGCACCGCAGAGCGCGCTTGCAGCAGCGTCTTTGCTGTTTCAAAGGAGACACTGTGCCAGCACCACGTTTGTCAGCCAAATCTGTGTCAGCGCTTCAAACATCTCCCTCTCACGGACGTGCTTGTGCTCAGCAGCTACTTGCTTTTCTGGTAGGAGCTGCAGCTGGTGGGAGGGTGTCTGTGTCACGGTTACATTACCCACGTGCTCCGGCTTTGGAAAGATGTTCCTTTTCCCCATTTACTGCTGTTTTTCTTTTAATTAAAAGGTTGCAAGCACAAATCCAGCCTGGGCAGAGAATGGATCGCAGGCAGACCTGAGGAGAAGGACTTGGGGTGCTG
>NW_010294445.1:0-801 GCF_000700745.2 Antrostomus carolinensis
CCTGTCCCTGTCCCTGTCCGTGTCCCTGTCCCTGTCCGTGTCCGTGTCCATCTCCCTGTCCCCGTCCATGTCCCTGTTCCCGTCCCTGTCCCTGTCCCTGTCCCCGGCTCCTGCCCTGCGCGGCGGCTCGTCCGGCAGTCCGTCCTGTCGCTCCCCCGGGGCTGCATGGAGGCAGCGAGCCGGGCCCAGCAGGAGCATTGCACCCCGTAGGCGTCAGCTCCTTCCCTGGGCAGCTGTGGCTGCCTCGGCGCCGGCCCTGTCCCCTGTCCCCTGTCCAGGGGCTGTGTGCCCGCCCGCCCCGGCTCAGGGGGACGCTCCAGCCGGGATGCACCGCAGCACGGCCCGTAGTGCCAACAGCAGCTTTGGCAGCGGGTTTGCAGCCTTTCGAGAAGGGCCTTGGTCCAAAATGGAGGGGTTTTTCCCCAAAATGCAGCTCTGTGTGTGTGTGTGTGAGGGAGGCTGTGGAGACGGGGATTAATCCTGGTAAATCCTGACTGAAAAGAGCCAAATCAGAATTATCCCTCGGGCTTTTCATCGCCAGGGGAACCTGGCAAGCCTCTGAGGTCTGGTTTGGGTTTGCTTTTCACAGCACCTTTGCCTTTGAAGTTTGTTACGTCAAAACACGAAAAATAGGATTAAAAAAAGTCTCCTGTATCCAGAAAATAGTGTGTTTACTGATTTCACATGACCTGAGGTTTCAAGTGGTCCGAAGCTGCCGTTTCTTGTGGTCTGCTCCCACGTGGCACGTTTTACTCTTCTCATAGAATCACACATAGACTGGTTTGGGTTGGAAGGGACCTT
>NW_010294446.1:0-2775 GCF_000700745.2 Antrostomus carolinensis
GTGGGAGATGTCGTGGAGGTCACCTCTGTGGAGCTGACAGGGCTGGAGGTGTCACCAGTGGTGGAGAAGGTCGTGGAGGTGTCTTCTGAGGTGGTTGTGGAAGCCATGGAGGTCACCTCTGTGGAGGTGACAGGGCTGGAGGTGGGTCCAATGGTCGAGAAGATGGTGGAGGTGTCTTCAGACGTCATTGTGGAAGCCATGGAGGTCACCTCTGTGGAGGTGACAGGGCTGGAGGTGGGTCCAATGGTCGAGAAGATGGTGGAGGTGTCTTCAGACGTCATTGTGGAAGCCATGGAGGTCACCTCTGTGGAGGTGACAGGGCTGGAGGTGGGTCCAATGGTCGAGAAGATGGTGGAGGTGTCTTCAGACGTCATTGTGGAAGCCATGGAGGTCACCTCTGTGGAGGTGACAGGGCTGGAGGTGGGTCCAATGGTCGAGAAGATGGTGGAGGTGTCTTCAGACGTCATTGTGGAAGCCATGGAGGTCACCTCTGTGGAGGTGACAGGGCTGGAGGTGGGTCCAATGGTCGAGAAGATGGTGGAGGTGTCTTCAGACGTCATTGTGGAAGCCATGGAGGTCACCTCTGTGGAGGTGACAGGGCTGGAGGTGGGTCCAATGGTCGAGAAGATGGTGGAGGTGTCTTCAGACGTCATTGTGGAAGCCATGGAGGTCACCTCTGTGGTGGTGTTGGTGCTGGAGGTGAGTCCAGTGGTGGAGAAGGGTGTGGAGATGTCTTCAGGGGTGGTGGGAGTTGCTGAGGAGGTCACCTCTGTAGGGGTCTCCGTGCTGGAGGTGGTTGTGGTCATGGAGAAGACCATGGAGGTGTCTTCTGAGGTGGTCATGGAACATGGAAGCCATGGAGGTCACCTCTGAGGAGGTCTGAGCACTGGAGGTGTCTCCTGAGGTGGAGAAGGTCGTGGACACTTGACCTGAGGTGGTGGGAGATGTCGTGGAGGTCACCTCTGTGGTGGTGGCTTCAGTGGAGGTGGCTCCAATAGGGGAGAAGCTCATGGAGGTGTCTTCTGGGGTGGTCATGGAAGCCATGGAGGTCACATCCATGGTGGTGAGACCAGTTGTGGTGGCTCCAGTGGTCAAGAAGGGTGTGGAGATGTCTCCTGAGGTGGTGGGAGATGTCGTGGGGGGCACCTCTGAGAAGGTGACATCAGTGGAGGTGGCTCCAGTGGTGGAGAAGGTCATGGAGGTCTCTTCTGGGGCCGTTGTGGAGGACAAGGAGGTCACCTCCGTGGTGGTGACAGCGCTGGAGGTGGCTCCAGGGGTGGAGAAGGACATGGAGACATCTCCTGAGGTGGTGGGACCACTCATGGTGGTCACCTCAGTGGTGGTGACATCACTGGATGTCTCCACCATGGTCCTACCTGAGCTGGTGGCCACCCAGGAGATGGTGGAACCTTCAGCCACGCTCGGAGTTGGGTTGGAGGTCATCTCCACCATGGTGGCTGCAGGAGAAGGTCAACCATTAGAAGATCCTCCAACCCCACCACATCCTCCAACCCATGGAGACCTCCAACCCATGGAGAAGACCTTCATCTACCCATGGAGACCTTCACCCCATGGAGACCTTCACCTGCTCCAACCCATGGAGACCTTCAACCCATGGAGAAGACCTTCATGTCCAACCCATGGAGACCTTCACCTTCTCCAACCCATGGAGACCTTCACCTCCAACCCATGAAGAAGACCCTCCACCTTCTCCACCTTGAAGACCATCACCTCCAACCCATGGAGACCTTCACCTTCTCCAACCCATGGAGACCTTCACCTCCAACCCATGAAGAAGACCCTCCACCTTCTCCACCTTGAAGACCATCACCTCCAACCCATGGAGACCTTCACCTTCTCCAACCCATGGAGACCTTCACCTCCAACCCATGAAGAAGACCCTCCACCTTCTCCACCTTGAAGACCATCACCTCCAACCCATGGAGACCTTCACCTTCTCCAACCCATGGAGACCTTCACCTCCAACCCATGAAGAAGACCCTCCACCTTCTCCACCTTGAAGACCATCACCTCCAACCCATGGAGACCTTCACCTTCTCCAACCCATGGAGACCTTCACCTCCAACCCATGAAGAAGACCCTCCACCTTCTCCACCTTGAAGACCATCACCTCCAACCCATGGAGACCTTCACCTTCTCCAACCCATGGAGACCTTCACCTGCTCCAACCCATGGAGACCTTCACCTCCCACCCATGGAGAAGACCTTCATCTACCCATGGAGACCTTCACCCCATGGAGACCTTCACCTGCTCCAACCCATGGAGACCTTCACCTCCCACCCATGGAGAAGACCTTCATCTACCCATGGAGACCTTCACCCCATGGAGACCTTCACCTGCTCCAACCCATGGAGACCTTCACCTCCCACCCATGGAGAAGACCTTCATCTACCCATGGAGACCTTCCACCTCCAACCGATGGAGAAGACCCTCCACCTTCTCCACCTTGAAGACCACCACCCATACTTCAATGTGGACCTCCTCCAACCTTCTCCCCCCTTCCCCACCTTCATCTTCTCCACCTTCTCTTGGTGGATCTCCAAACTCACCTGTCATCATCCAACCAAAGATGGTGACCAGCCACCAACGTGTCCTTCTCCTCTTGGTGGTGACCATGATGGTGACCATGGTGGTGGCCACGATGGTGGCCACGATCTTCTTGTCCCTTCTTCTTTGGTGGCAGCAGAAGATGGAAGTTGGTGGCCAAGGAAGTTGGTTGGAGAAATAAAGATGATGGAGAAGGTGGGGTGGGG
>NW_010294447.1:0-320 GCF_000700745.2 Antrostomus carolinensis
GGTGCACCCATGGGTGCCAGGTGGTTACAGGTGGGGGGTCAACCCCATGGGCACCCCAACTTGGTACCACTGAACCCTGTCCTGGTGCAGCCCAAAGGCTCCGGCAGGGGGGGGTGGGAGATGGAGAGAGGGACGGGCAGGACAGAAGGACAGACAGGAGGAGGGGAGGGATGAAGGGACAGACAGACAGAAGGAGATGGGGGAAGGAGGTAAAGGGACAGAGACAGGAGGAAGGATGGACGGAAGGAGGATGGGATGGGAGGAAGGAGGGAAGGGGTGGAAGGAAGCAGAGAGGGAGGGACGGACAGAAGTGGGAAAGG
>NW_010294447.1:348-586 GCF_000700745.2 Antrostomus carolinensis
GGAAGGAGGGAGAGAATGACAGGGGAGGAGGAAAGGGATGGACAGAAGGATGGATGGAAAGGGAGGGAAGGACGGACAGAGGAAAGGGATGGAAGGAGGGAAGGGACCAAGGACAGGAGGAAGGACAGATGGATGGGAGGAAGGATGGACAGATGGAAAGAGGAAGGAGATGGAAGGATGGATGGATGGAGAGAAGGACAGACAGACAGACAGAATCATAGAATCCCAGACTGGTTTG
>NW_010294448.1:0-230 GCF_000700745.2 Antrostomus carolinensis
AGCACTTACGAGGGTCTCTGTTCGCAGTGCCGGGCCGCTCCCCCTCTCCTCCGTCCGCGAGCTCCTAACCAGCGTGCGGACAGTCGGGAGCTCGCAGCACTCCCCGTTGAAGTAATACCCCCGCGTGCTCTTCCTCGCCGTCTTGCGGGATGACACCGACCGCTGGCTCTCGAAATGGCACTCGGTGATGGGCTGGCTGATATAGACCACATCGCACTGGTTGTCGTAGT
>NW_010294448.1:353-27463 GCF_000700745.2 Antrostomus carolinensis
AGCTGGCCGAGTGGGCCCTTGTCAGCCGGGTGCAGGTGGCAGCCTGCCTTGCCCTTGTCCGCGGCGTGCAGGTGGTTTTCTTGCTTTGGTCTCGCATCTTGTTCTTTTGCGTCTAAGTCCTGGTGCAAAGATGCTTTCGAGCTGCATTTCAAAGTGTTCTCTTTGTCAGCCCTGCGAGGGGGGGTCACCGCAAAGCCAGGATCCCAGGACTCTTCTGGCAGAGCTCTGAAAGAGCCCTTTTGGGACCCTAGACAGCCATCTAAGCTGTCCTCGCTGCCATTCACATTTGCCACTTTGACCGAGATATAACCTTCCACGAGAGTCTTACCTGATAGCTGCTCTTTATTGTCCTCACACTTTCTGACGCTGGCTTCTTGCTCGTGTCCAGCAGCTTGCTGCCCTTCCAGGCTCTTTGCGGCATGATGGAAATTCAAAGAGGAAGAGTTCAACATACTGAGGTATCCTTGGGTGGAGCTATCCTTTGGACTAGCAGAACGAAGCCTGGTGATGGGGAGCTCGGAGAATTCCCTTCTCAAAGCAGGACTGGAGCTCTCTGCTCTGTCCGGAGACTTCAGCTCCGCCGGCGGCTTCGGGACTTGTCCCGTAACATGCAGGGGGCCATCGGACCCCGACTGTCCTGGGTCTGAGGAAGAAGGGAGCTTTGATTCAGTACAAGTAGCACCCTTATCCTGATTTTCAGTGCTTCGCTGGCTACAACCAGAGCCACAAGTAGAGGCCTCCATGCTCTCGGATTCAGACAACTGCTGGCCTTCAGAGTCTGGTTGTACTTCAGTGTATATGTCGTTTAGCACACGAATGAATTGCTTCTGGTGATGTGTACACAGTCTGACCATAAACTTTTCCAGTGGAGACTTCGGCTGATTGTTAGAGTCTATTGCTACTGTCTCTGCTGCGTCCTCACTAGAGAGACAAAGAGAGAAGCAATCAGTAACATACCCCAGGGAATAAAAGTTTATGCTGCAAAACCGGAATAACCCTTCTCCTCCCACTCAGCACATTGCTTGCCTAACCCCCAGGTGAGATCAAGCATCCCGTTGTCATGGGGCTGGTAGGTATCCCTTCAGTCCCCAGCGTGCACACTTATGCACACTGCTGGCAGCACACAGGCTGGCACTTTTGTTTGTCTCCCACTGCCAGAGCACCCAGAATTACACGTCTGCCTAGGACATCCCGGTGCATAGGCACCACGTGCCACGTTCAAAGCAAATCTGTATTTCCTAGTGACAGTCAGATTTAGTATCTGCACAGTGCCCAGTGTAGAAGGGCCAGCACTGGGGGACCCACCAGGACAACTGCACACCTCTGCATGCTCGACCTGCACAGCCAGGCTGGGTGGGAGCAGAGCAGTGTCCTAGCTGGGCAGCCAGATGCCAGAATTCTTGAATTAATGTAAGTCTTCAAATTCTGCTTATGCCTCAATGGCAGAAGATGGGTCTAGGGCAAACTGAGCAGATCTGAGCCTCCTCTGTAATGAGGGTAGAAATTTTGGTGAGCTGCCAGCCTGCAGAACGTGCAGGCAGCAATGGCAGTGCCTTGCCATTTGCAGTGACCTTTGACTTACTGCCATTTAATAAAAAGTGGCTCTGCAGCTGATGGGCTGACTGTCAATGCACAGCGGTCGCTCAGAAAGGTGTGCCGCTACAGCACGGGATCACTGCCACTAGCTAGCTCTCAAACCGAGGCGATTATCATTTACCTGCTTGGTAGAGGCAATTAATTAGACTTATTGGTGGAGAGGCTAAGGGATAATTACCCAGTGTTTGCACGAACTCATCAGGAGTGCCATGCCAGATGCTGTTATTGAGACCGTATCTGTTCCCAACGGCCGCGCAGGCGATTCCCACCCAGTCCCCACCACACCGAGGGGGCTGCGCGCCTTGGCACCCACGCTGCTTGGCACGGGATCTTTACCAGCAACGCTGGGTTGCTTTGCAATAACAGCTGCACTTTGTGCCTCCTGGACTTGTACTGGAGGAGTGAAAGTCATTTCCCCGCTACAGCCTTCCTCTCCCCCCCCAGCATTGGATGCCAACCTCACTCAAGCAGCCGGGTCAAGGGGGACAACACATCGCAGAGTTTGCGGTCAGAATGGGGAAAATCAGCTTTATCTGGCATGGGTGTTCTTTCTCCATGCTGCCAGGCACAGGGCTCAACAGGCAGACAGGGAGGAAGAGCCCCGGCTCCGAGATCTGTCGGCAGAGGGAAAGCCAGGAACCGGAGCGGCCATGCTCGGTGGCAGCCGGCGTGCCGGGGGAAGCCCCAGCAGCTCTCACCTGCTGCCTACTCGCTGCTTGCAGGCTGATTTCTTTGAACAGACAAGCACCAGGGAGGCACCTCCAGCAACCTGCTTCCCTCGGCTCGTGGGGTCTGCTCCCAAACTTGGCAAAAGGCAGGGAAAATTGCCCAGGGGCTGCTTTGGGCTCAGGGCTGGCCCGGTGGCACCTGGTCTCCTCTTCACCCAGAAATGCAAGGCTGCAGCCAAACCGGCCCCGAGCATCTGCTAGCCAGCCCTTTGCTTTCCAGTTTGCCCAAATTTTTAAGCATAATGAGGCTTCACCTCTCAATCACGGCCACTCAGTTTCTTTAAAGGCTTCTTGGGCAGGGTCGTTCCAAAACCACCTGCAAAGGCTGAGCAAGCTCGTCTCGCCAAATGTGCTCCGGCACCTCCAGAACATACTCTGGGGGTTAGCGATAAACAATGTACCTTGAGACTGCTTTACTACACCCAGGCGAGAAAAACGTCCTCCAGCAACCGTCTCAACTGGTTCTACCACTCAGTTTCTTTAAAGGCTTCTTGGGCAGGGTCGTTCCAAAACCACCTGCAAAGGCTGAGCAAGCTCGTCTCGCCAAATGTGCTCCGGCACCTCCAGAACATACTCTGGGGGTTAGCGATAAACAATGTACCTTGAGACTGCTTTACTACACCCAGGCGAGAAAAACGTCCTCCAGCAACCGTCTCAACTGGTTCTACCTGGTGCAGCCAATGACTTTCAATTTGCAATGCCTGGGATTAATTTAAATAAAAATACTCAGGTACAACCTGGCCCCTCTCCAGAGCCCTGCATGGGAAGGGTTATGTCAGCCAGGATCTCTTACACAGCCCAGCTCCTCCCCTTGCCCTGCTGAATAACAAAGAAGATAAAAAACCTTTCGCCCCTGCCTCTACAAGAGGAGGACTTGGAGCTTGGCTTTGCAAAGAGGCAGAGCTCCACACAACTTTTTTTCCACCATTGCAAAGAGGGCGGTTGCTTTCCTCTTACCTGCTCACAAGCCCAGCTCCTCAGAGCAGCAGCCATCTTCCCCAGCGAGCCCGAATTTATAAGGGCTGCAGCAGAGGTGTGGCCCTGCCCGGGCCCAGCCCGCCGCCACGCTCACAGGCAGCCTCGGGAAGGTTATGGTGGTGGCAAAACAGCCAACCCTGTCCTTGCTGGGGCTCCTTCGGGTGCTACGTGCAAATGGCTGCGAAGGAAGAGCCCACGGCGTAGGTAAAGCGGTTGCCTGGATGGGTGGCGAGGAGGAAAAGGTGAGCTACAGGCTGGGCAAGGGAGGAGACTGTGGGTCTGTGTGCTGAGTCCCTAGTTTGGGAGAAAGGACCAAAGTGGCTGGGCACGGTCCTTCCTTGCCTTGCAGTCGGGTTGCAGGTGATGCCTGCTTTGCACAGGCATGCGGGGCTGGAAAGGACCCATGTCCTGCCTGTATAGCAGAGGGGACCTGGGCTCCCTGGTCCTAAAGGATCCAGGTGACCTTTCTGCCTTGCCTTCACCTAGTTTCTTCCTTTGAAGTGTGACTGAGGCCACGGTGCTCATTTTCACCTTATCTGCCCCAGTGTACTCCAAGGAGTCAATCTGAGATACATATAGCTTGTCAAGCTGTAAATTTAAAAAACAGAGATAAATATTTTTTCCTGCTTGATAACAGAAATAAATCAATTCAGTCCTGATGCCCTTTGTCCTTAGAAGCCCCATCTCACACTCAATGACACAGTTCACCTGCTTCTGCAGGTGTGTTGTGTTCAGGGTCCTCTGCTTTCACATCACTTTGGCTCAAAGATGGGCTGTAGCTTCTCACCTTGAGCTCATCTGCTCCTTCCCCAGCACACTCCTGTTAGGGTGCTGCAGGCAGCATCTAATTTTTTCTCAGTTTCAGAGGATAACCTTGAAGCAGAGCTCTCTCCACTACCTGCAGCTGGATTCTACCTCAGACCTTCCTCTCCCCGGCCCACTGGGGCGCTGAGCCGCAGCTTGTGCCTCTCCATCCCCAAATCTCCCAGACACAGCTCTGTGCTCCCTGGGACCTGCTGATCTGTGTGCCCTGGCTTGGTATCTACCCAGCATTTCCTATCATTTCTGTCTGTTCTGGTTATTGCTACTATTACATACCTGGGGACACTCTCTTGCTCAGCGGCTGATGGACGCAGGATTGCCTGCATCCTCCCTACATAAGGCAGTTTCAGAAAAGAGCTTGTTTCATGCCCAGGTGTAATAGAAGAGTTTATTTCAAGTGTCCCATGGCTTCAGGCAGGGTTGCTTATGGACTGTGTAAAGTCTTGCAGAGAAACTATTTATTTACGTGGCTTATCAGAGTGGAGAAAAGAGGTGAACTGATGGCAGAGCTGAAATGCCTTCCCAGGTACTAACAGGTTCCTCAGCCCTGCCGGCAAAGGTGCAGCGGGAGCTGAAGACTGACTGGGACTGGTGAATGCAGATGGGAACTGGGAACGTGGTTTTAAACAGGAGGAAAGATTGTTCTCAGGAGGCAGCCACCCCTGTCTGAAGAGCCTTTTGGGAAGCACAGGTCAGTCTGTCAGAAGTTGCTGGGCTCAGCAAACAAAAAAGGAAGCCCAGGGCTGCCCGTACCATCTGCAGCCTCCTCCTGGTGCCCATGCTCACCCTTTGCCAAGGGGTTTGGACTGAAGCTCTCTCAGCTTTGGGTGCACATGAGGAATGTGTCATCTCTCTCAAGGGCTGGAGAAGCCACAAGCATAATGCATCTCCATGGATGGGGTGAGGCAACTAACTGGGGACCCTTCATGCTGGTAGCCGAATGGTAAGCACAGTCACAAACCCGTATGGGGTACCCAGAAGGATTCACTGTGATGGGAGAGACAATCCACCTGCCAAAGAGCTTTCCTGCAGAGCCTGGCAGATGGCAGGTCTGCCCTTTCTGGCCACCAGCCTTGAAAGCTGCCCACACAAGGCTGGGGCTGCTGGGGACTCTCCTGCTCCTGTGCCACAACACCCTGCTTCCAGCCCCGCTGCACGTGTCGCCCCGTGCCAGCAGAAGACACTCTGGCATCCCAAGCAAATCTTATCACCTGAGCCCCTTGCTACCTCCTGGCCCTTCCAGCTTTCCCAGGGCAGCCCTGCTCTCTCCTCCTTCCCAGCCTGCCACAGAAGGTGTCAGAGGCATCAAGGGGCAGGAGCTGTCAGAGACACAAGCGGAGCTGTTGCTACGCAACCCTGGCAGTGAAGCAATTAACGCTGGGGAAAACGTGCTGTGCTCTAAAGCTATTTGCATAGCTGCGTGCTGCAATACATTTGTTTGCATTGTGCCTCTACTGTTTAGAGGAGTTTGAAGTCAACCCTCCCCCAGCTCTTGCTGGGAGGAACGGGGGGCTTCCAACAAAGGCCATGTGGTTGGGGATGATGGGGCAGGGGGAAGGCAGGGGTTTGTCTGTCCCTAACACCTACAGACTGCACAGGTATATGATTTTTACAGTATGGGGAGGAAAAGCCAAGTCATCTGGATTTCACCCTGTGCAGTCCAAGGAGCTTTGCCCCCCTTGCAGAGCCAGCTCCTGCCATGCCCCTGAAGCACTGGTGGGTTGCCACATCTCCCCTTTCCTGGGTGCACCGGGGTGACATTGCGCTTGTTCTGTCTGTGAATGCCAGAAACAGAGCTTTAGGGGCAGCCCAGCCTGCCTGTGGCTCAAGAGTATATTTGGGGGGGAGCAAGGGGGAGAAGAAAGAGAGGGAGAAAGAAATCAACTGGTTCATACGAACCTACCTGGGACACCGGTCTCCGAAAACCTGCCGATTGCCAACTGCAATCTTCTGGTTTGCCCACCCCAAGTTTCTCACTATTGAACATGAAGCCTGTGCCCTTTTTGGGTTTCTTTTTTTAGCCCTTGAACATCAGTTGGATTGATTATAAGTTTACAGGTATGTTTTGTACCTCAGAGGCACAAGAAGCAGCAGCAGAACAAAAGTTCAAGGCTAAGTGTTTCTGTTCCTTTCAGACCACTCTAAGCACCAGGATTATAGTTCTGTAAAAGAAACAAAACATAGCTATAAACTTATAAAATCCAATTTAGTATTTTTACGGGGATGACCTCTCCCCTCCCTCTCCAGCTGCCACACAGCTGACTCCATGCCAGTCAGTAGAGCACTTGCCTCACACACCCAAAACCAGAGGTAGCACTGGAGTACCCCACCAAGCCAAAGGGTGCCTTGGAAACCCAGCTAAAAGTGGAGATTTGAGAAATGTGGATGACTAAGAAGAAAGCCTAACTTGCGAGTGAGGGTCTCCACCAGCTGAACTCAAAGCACTGAACATGCCCACTTTGGCCCCAAGGTCCAAGGCAGCGTGTCTCGCTGCCCTTGGGTGGCAGCTCCAGCCCTGCTGGTTTCAGCCACTTCAACTGTTTTTCAGTGAGTGGAAATGCCATTTTGAGGGATTGCAAAGGAGGAGCAGCCTCTTAAAAGGAGCTTGCTCACCACCAGCAGTGAGCTGACCCCAGCCCTAGGGGTGCTGAGAATCCTGTGTGCTAAATGTGAGCTTGAAAGCGGCTGTGGCTCTGGGCTGCCAAAGGTGGGCTCGCTTTCCCCAGTGCCAGGGGGGATGCATGCAGAGCCACACAAGGGTCTTGCTCAGTGGAAGGGGGAGATGAGATCTCTGCCAGCCCTGGTTCAGCTTGCTGGAGAGGCTGTGTGAAAGCAAATGCCAGTGGGGAAAGGCACTGGACCAAGGCAGGAGGTGGCACTGCACCTTTCAGCAGCAGCCCACACCAATATCACCACAGTGGACACGGAGGTACGGCTCCTGCCAGCTCTCCACCTGAAATTATTATCCCAGGGTGGCAAAAGGTAACCCACGTTGCATCTTCCCTGTGTTATTTGACATGCAGCATTGTGCTCAAACCCATCTTCACTCATAGCTGTAGCAAAAACCTCGTGCTTTGAGAGGTGGAGGTGAGGGGACACGTTTTCTTCTGCTGTCACTGCTCTGGGAAGCGGCAGTCTCTTGCAGGGGATGGGCAAAAGAGCTGTGTAAGCCAGATTTCCTGGAGCTCATCTCTCAAAGCCCCAATTAGAGGCTGACACTGGATGTACCAGTTTAAATGCCTGTATTTCAATCCTCAGAAATATGCCTGGCACCTAACACTCCCCACACAGATGAATGAGTCCCTTCACACCTCTGTGGGTGCTACAGTAATTCTCTCTCACTGCACTGAAGAAAAAAATAGGAAAGCAGCACAGAAAGAGCTGAGGTTCCACACAAAAGCTAGCAAGGAGAAAAAGCATTTTTCTTCTCTAAATTAAAGGCCAAAGTTGTGCAAAGCACAGCCAAAATAACTATGGAAATATTGCTGTGGAGTTTTCAAGGCCCCTGAATTTACGCCGTCCTTGGCGACGCACGCGGGGATGGATTGAGTTTGCATTTCAACTGAAAAGCAGGAAGAAACAAGTTATAGACGGGTTTTGTGTGGTTGGGGATTTTGTCAGCTGCGTGTCTAGGTATCCAGGTCGTACAATAAGCCAACGGACTGGATAAACAACAGACATCCATTACAGATTCAGACTTTTAACCCTTCAGAGTAGTGTCTTTTATTTGTTTGTTTATTTTTGAAGTAGTTAAACATTAAAAATAACCTTCTCCCCACCTGTAGCCAAATAAAAATCAAAGAAACCCAAAAGTTGATTTTTATATTAAAAAAAAACAATAGCAACCTCAAATAAGTTTGTCCTTTTTATTTTCCTGTCATAGCTTCCTCCACTCCCACCTTCCCCAGGTAACTAACCCAACCGTATCCTATAGTAGTTTATCATCACATGTGATACTTCTAGTACAACATTTAATGACTAATTAAAAACCTTACCACTGAGCTATTGCTCTAAAACCAAGGGAAATTTATCGTGTTGGAAACATTATTCTACATACTAGCTTTCAAAGTCTTTCCAGAATTGTCCTTGCTAATTTTTCTAATTATCAGGGACATCTGGGATCTTCCCTTTAAGGAAAAAAAAAAAAAAAAATTACCACAAGTGTTTCTCTCTGAGGCAGTACTCGGTATCTTCCCTGAGCTAGGTGTTCCAAAAGGAGAGAGCCACAAGAACAGAATAGACAGAAGAACAGATAGCACCAGCAGACAGATAACAAAAGTATGCAGGGCAAAAAAAAAAACTTCTTACAAGGATTTTCACAGCTTTGTGCATGTTTTAAAAAAAGCAGCACCCAGTTAAGGCAAGGGAGAACAAACCACAGGGACCAGTTCTATCGGGCAGGGAGGGATGCCCCGGGTTTCTTTAACAGTCGCAGGTATGAGATGGGACCGCGCGCTGGCTCTGGACCAGAGGTGAGGCAGGTGTATGGCCTCTTCCCGGCTCCCGAGCCCATCCCTGTCGGCTCCTGTCTGTCCTGCAGTAAATCAGGGACAAAGCTCTCCCTGCCCAGCCCTCCGGTGCGCACACGCGGGTCACCTGGAGCCATTGCAACTGCGGAGGTGCAGAGGTTCAACGACAGGCGAACCCCCACCGAAGGTGCACTCATCTGCAGTAAACTAAGGCTTGAGAGCAGGATATGCTGTGCTGTGACAAATCCCACCTTCCCCTCCTACGCTGCACCTACGCTGGAGAGCTGTGCCTCTGGGGTGGGAGAAAACCCGAATGCAGCTGATGGTCTCTCTGCAGACATTGCTGGTCCCAGCTCCAGCAGGCACATCGCTGCACACAGCCACTGTCTGCTACTTCTAAAAGCCTTCAAGGATTTTAAAGTCTGCAAATATTCATGATGTTGGGTTTTTTTTTCAACATGGATATGAAAAAGCAAATGCAGCAACTAGGTAGAGCACTCCATAGAGCTAAAAACCCTCAGCACAACCCGGTTGCCAAAGCTTGTGGAAGACATTTGGAGAGCAGAGGGTATCTTGGGTGTAATTAACAGACGTTGGAGGATATGACCCCATTTCAGATAACCTAGAGATTCAGATAATTGGGCCTCAGATAATCAAGGCCACGCAGTTAATAGAAACAGGATCGCAACTCCTAACGGCAGCGTTCCCCACATGCCGATGCTCTACCTCCTTGCACAAAAATGCCTGGTGAAACATGAATTAGCGGTTTGATACATGTCCATGTTCTCTGTCAACTGTCGGGCTGAGCAGCAAACTCTGATTCTGATGCATCACTTTGGCTGGCTGCTTGGGAAATAGGTTAAGGCAGAGAAGTGGATTGCAGCCCTGGATGCCTGGGGACGAGGCTGTCTCAGAGCTGACGGGCTAGGTAAGCTCTGTTTTGAAAGTGGGTTAATTTAACTGCCATTCAACTACCATTAAATGATGTAGGTTAATTTTATAGTCAGGTAACTATTAAGAAACCAAAACATCAGGCAGGAAATGTCTCTGTGCATTCCAGTGGAGAGAGGTTTCCTCTGCGCTAATGCACACCCCTCCCCTTCAGCTCAAACCTCTCATCCTTCCTTTTCTGCACATCCCTCACATCATCTCTTTCTTTTTTAACCCTTGCCATTACACACTATTGTCCTTCCCCTCTTAAGAGAGTCTGTTCTCCTCTCAAAAATTCACCTTGGTATCCTGGCCCACAATTATTTTTCTCCTTCATTTACCTCATCACACATCCCAAAGCTAAAAGAAGATGTACAAATACAAACCTTGTCTGACTACGGCTCTTGTCCATTAAAAAAGGTCTCTCCCACACATCTTGTATTTGTCCAGCTACATGGCAAACTGAGGCAGGGAACTACACCTTGCTTAGCATATAACATGCCATCACCACTAACACAACCAGTTTTCTTCAGGGTTATTTACTGTATTTAAAGCACCCTCAATTTTTGGCAGTTTACCCTTTATAAGTGAATGCTGCAGTTAAAATGTACTTTATCTTTGTGCAATTTTCCTTCCCGCAGAGTAATGACAGGTACTGTTTGTTTCTTTATACTGGGGACAAAACCTATTAATTTCTGGTTTGCCATAAAGAGTAAAATAAAAGGAAAAAATTATCAACAACACCTTATGTCTGCAAAGAAACATATCCCTTGGAAAAAGCAGAAGTGACTCATCCCTCCTCAAACACAGGGAGGAGGAAGGAGCGAGCACCACAGCCGGGCTGATCCCCCCAGAGATGCCTTCACAGATTGCCTCTCTCTGACTCCTGCACCTCCCTGGTCCCACTGCTCCCACCAGCCTGCAAATGAATCCCTAATCTTCACTAAAGTGATGATGGCCCATTAGCACACGCTACCCATCAAGCACTTGAAGATCTCCTCTACCACAGACTGTTTTTATTGTATTAACAGTAAGTGCACTATGCAAACCTTGAAAGCTCAGAGAAATAAACTCCCGCTTAACCATGCGGTGCTAACGAGACCACAGCACTAACGGGATGTTGGCATTTTTACTGTGCTTTATATGACCAGAGAAATACAGAATGGGACCATTCCAAAAAACTGCAGCAGAACCACCTCTGAAAAGTCCTCCTGGCAGTGACTCGTGCATTCAGACGGCAACACCAGCGCCCAAACCACATACACCGTGGGGACTTTTGACCCACAAAAGGCTGAGTACTGGATTCCCTGTTGTCCTGTTGAGGCCTCACTATTCCTATTAATCTGGCAAGGAAAGTCCTTTTTTTTCTGCTTAGGAGCTATAAAAGAAGAGATGAACCAGCCAAAACATAATCCTCATCAACCTGCTCTTTGCCAGCACTAAGCCACTACATTTGTCACTTTGTGCTAGGTTACACTGATTTTAAGCTTTATTACTAATTATTATTCCTAATTTAATAAGAAGCTTATTAAAGGAGCCGTAAGGAGTATTTCTTTTAAATCCTGAGTTATTGCTTTTATCAATTAGCAATTCAGCCTACACTCAAACAAAAGTAAAGGTACCAACATCAGGATTTAAACGGGGATAGGCAAGAAGGCTGGAATGAAGGAGTATTCAAGCAGTCACCCTTACCGTACACACTTGTGTTTGTCTATTAGAGAAAAGCCAACACAGGTTCGGAAACAGGAGCAAAAAATCTACTTTTTTATGCATCAGCAGAAAAGCTCACTGAATTACAGCTAGGCAAACCTCTGGTGAGCAGTGAGGTTAGGTAGCTGCTACCATGTTCCAATGAGAACTTTGTTATTGGTGAACACACTTCAGGTACAGAGCAAGTTGGTTTAGCATTCACACCTTCTTGGGCTGTTTGATGTCTAGAAATTGGAAGAAAACTTGTATTTCTGTACAAACAGAGTACATTTTTAATGAAAGCTTCCTATACAAAACCAGAATCCTACACTGCCTTTTTCTACAGTCTCCTTTCACAGTTAAATAGCTTGTTTTAAACCACTGCTAGAACTTCAAACACAGCTACTTGCTTTAAAGACCTGAAAGGAATCTAAGGAAGACACCATGTGTGACCACAGCTCATCTGAAAACATGAAGGAAAAAAAAAAAAGCCATCACCTTCACCTAAAAGGGGAACATGGCAGAAACTACTGGAGTCTCCAAGCAAGCACCTCAGGCTTAGAGTACAGCAAAGGTCCCAGCACACCTATCAGCTGTGTGTATGAAAACCACTGCACGTGTGGGGAAGCTGTTCAGCTTCTCCATGTGCCAGTTTTATCCCTGCAGAGACAGAGTAACTTTCAACAATTAGTGTCAGAGCCTTCCTCTAAAGCTCGGTGAGAAGAAAAGCATAGCCAAAGGTGCAGCTTTAAGAAGAAAACCATAAAAGTCCCTTTCAAAGTTAGGAATGTCATTCCAAAACGAGTTAAGCAAGCCCTACGGTTTATTAGCTGGGCAGGAGGGACCGGGGACACGTGATAATGGGATCTTGGTGCACGTCAGCAACAGAACAGAAAAGCCAAACCCCTTAGCAGGTGTAACAAAACTGCCTACTTAGCACTATAATTTTTACAGTTTGCTGATAACCCTGTACAGACAAACCACTCCTCCTTTTGGCACAAGGCTGTCTGATCTGCACCTGGAGGCAGGAGCCCAGCAAAGGTAGGTATGCAAGCTGCGATCGAGCTAGCCCAGGGAACAGCAGCGAGGGAGATAAGGCAGGAGCTGCCACGCAGGCTGGGATAAGCCTGTCACTGGACCCACTGCCAGCTGGCACAGGCTGCAGCTGAAGCCCCTGTCCTGTCCTTCACTGAGAAACTGGGGGCAACCAGTAGGTTACAGCCCCAGGCACTGGTCAGTCTCTTGGGGAGATGCAGCTGGATTTTCCTACAGGCAACCTTTGCATTTTGAAGCAGCAGTGCTTATATTTCTATGCTCTGAAATATACCTTAAGTGCTCCTAATTTTAGCTGAGCTTTTAAACAGTTCCTGGAGATGTGAGCTGTAGCCATCTCACAAAAATCTGCCTTTTAGTCAGCAGACTGCCTGCAGAGCTGCATGACACCTGCAGAGGAGGAGGAGGCAAGAGAAAATTTAAAAAGTTTTCTTTCAAATGTGACCTGTAAAATTTGACACTCTAAAAGTGACCTGTAAAAATAAGATGCAATTGTTTTGTGTTCCCTCTTCATGATACTAAAAAAGAGCTTTTAAAGGTTGTGTTGGGCTTGTTGGTGGTTTTCAGGGAGGTGGGTAAGAAGGAACTTAATTCATAATTCACAAGTGTGACGTAATTCAAATTTCTTCCAAATTTCCTATTATACAACCCAGAACGTCTTGGATTTTAAGTCAGAGGCTGCATCAAAGGTACCAGATCAGGGGAAACACTACTCCCACGAACAGTGTTATCTGGGATCCTTCCAGCACTGTAACAGCTATTAATGCATCTTAGGAATAACTATAATAAAAAGATCAACTTTTATTTTCATCTCTTTGCCATCTTCATTGTCTCAAACTCCATATTCCTGGACTTGCCTCTAGCACTGCACGCTCTGCCTTTGAAATCGCTTTTGGTGTGTCACTGTACTTTCAGTTATCCTCTGAAGTTCCTCTGTGCCTGAGCCACATTCCTAAACGGGTCCAGGAACCTGCTACTCACTCCCAGTTAAAACCACAGTTCAGCAAGGACCCATCACTGGGCACCTGCCAGAGCACATGCAGCAGTTTGCAGATTAAGAAATCGGTGATTTACTGAGTATCTTCCTGAATTGCAATTTAAATCCTGCCCTCCAGACTCACTTTTGTCATGCTTCTAGGAACTAGAGAGCTCAGCACTATCCGTCAGAAAAGCCAGGGGTGATCTGCCTTACTGAGGATGCCAGAGCAGACTTTGCATTGCTGCTGTTTGACTCTGGGCAGCCGTGGCACAAGTGCTTGGTTTTGGTTGCACAAGATGATGAAATTGCGATGCTCAGGAATTTCCCTAATTAAATCAGCTTCATCCACAAAACTCGAGTTGATTTCCAACACAGGATTGTTTCAGATCCTTGATGCTGAGGTCAGGGAGTCGCCTACATTCAGGTCTAGTATTAATCCCAACACTTGCAGGTAGGGACCTGAAGCTTTCTGCCCTTCCCTTCACAGAAGCACACGTTCTCACAGAAAAGCAATCAGCAGAGCCTCTCATTTCACATCTGCTGGAGTATCTAGATTGTAGAAAGTGACCCAGATGCACGTGGGGCTACAGTCCACCGCTGCTCCATGAAGGACCTGTTACTTCAGAAGACAACCAGGTATGCTCCTGCAGGTTCAGAGGAGGCAACTGCCTCTTCCAATGACAAATGGAGCAGCTCAAAATCCATCCTGAGTTGAAACAAGCTGAGGCAAATCAGAAGACTTTTTAAGATGCCTAACAGGGCTAATTAGGTTTCTTTTCTGCTTCTACAATAACAGCAATGGATGCTTCTTTCCAGGTCTGGGTGCAACATCTTGTGCACTCTCATCATGATATATATAGTTGTATTAAAGAAAAGAGCTTGTCCTGGTTTTTATCTGGAACAGAGCTGGGTTTCTTTTTAGTAGCTGGAATAGTGCTGTGTTTTGCTTTTCAGTCTGGGATTTGTTATGAGAGAAACACTGATAACATACCAGTGTTTGCGTTTCTGTCACTGGAAGTGAAGGACTTTGTGTTCTGTTAGTCCACAAGCACAAGATCTAAGGAGGTGAGGAATATTTAAATTAATATGCTAAATTGATGTTTGGGTATGAAAATGGGATATTCCACATCATATCACGTCATATCTAGTATAATAGTGAGGGGCTCTTCCTCTTTTGCTCTCCTTGGTTTTCACTCAGGCTCTCCCAGGATTGCTCTTTTGGGATTGTCACTGCTCCAGGATCGTTATCTGGGAATGGGGCCAGGCTTGGTCGGCGGGTGGTGAGCAGTTGCACTGGGTATCACTCATTGGCATGTTTTGTCACTGTTGTCATTATCACTACTATTTTAATATGAGTATTATTTTAAGTTTTCTTTTATTTCTATTATTAAACTGTTCATATCTCAACCTACAAGCTTCCTTACCCTTGCGCCCCCAATCCTCTCCCCTATCTCCTGGGGGTGTGGGGGAAGTGGGTGAACGGCTGTGCTGGCTGCTGGCCGAGGGCTGGCCCAGTGGAACTATCACAGAGCTTGAAAAGAAGAATTCAAGGCTGTGTTCCTTTAAGTCTGAACAACTCCAGCTTAACACTGAGAGACCATCAGCAAGTCCTCAGGAAAAACAGAAAAACTTGGTATTTGTGATAATTGCAGGGCTAAAAGTGTAGATTAAAAATGTTCTGGGAAAAGCTTGCAGCGTAATACATCCTAAAGAATGGCAGATGGGAATATGGTTCATCACTTTCAAAGGCTATTTTCATAGATTTGACAGATGTATTCAGACATACATAAAAAAATATTATAAATGCTAGTGTACAGCAGAAGGCATTCAAGCTATTTACACATAAAAACTCCCTATTCCCAAATAAGTGTAAGATGTAGTCTCTAGTCAAACCAAGTTTTTTTTATTTAAAAGAGACTTGCCCAGTAAAGCTAAACCGATGACAACACCCAGGTAATTTACCATTTTGCTTTTTAACATGAGTACTAGTATACAAGGAACACAAAAGTTTCCAACGTAACAGTTATTTAAGGATCTTAAAAAAAAAAAGGCACTGAAAAATCATGTTAGCAAATGCAAACCCTAAATTACCCACTTTTCAATAGCAGAAACTGAGAAAAGCAATTTCTCAGGAGAAAAGAAACCTGGGCTAGACAGTGTGCAAGACTATAAATTTTCCTAAAGCAGGGAAATCCCAATGCATCACTCTCCATCCTAGGACTGCACACAAAGGTTGGCAGAAATCCCTAAACTCACGTGGGTTCCATTATACACCACTTACTGTAACCTACTTTTTAGTATTCAGCATTTTGGTATCAATAATGCATAACGTCAAAAGTAGTTCAACCCAAAGTACGGTCAGGAGAAAGTAAACACGGGTCTCAAACAAGGGCCGGCTGAAGCGCGGTGTCACTGCCGAGCCTGCCTTGTGCCCTGTGCGGGAGGACAGCGGGACAGGGGCTGGAGATCTCTGTATGTTAATGGGGAGCTGGGGACCTGACCCTCTGCAGAGGCAGAGCTGGTGGCCGCAGGGAGAGTAAAAGTGACACCAGTGCCTACTGGTGCGAGTGAGCAGGTAAGGAACCCTCCTGAGCATGGTCCCGTCTGCTCTGGCACACGCTCAGCTGCTCAGAAAGGCACGCTGCCTGGCTACCTGACCCACGGCACGCACGAGCCCGCGCACGCCAGCCAAGCCCAACTGCTCCAGGCAAGGGCCAGGGCTCCTGGAGAGGCTTTCATTACCACTGTTCCTACCTTGACTCATTACTAAGTGCTCAATGAACAAGCCTACATCACTTTTCCCTGAGACACTGTTCGCTCTTTACCGGATAAATTATTTACCACAAAAGAAATGAAGGTGGCCAGTGGGGAAGAGCAAATTAGAGCACGGGAGTTCATGAGACCGGGCTGCTGCAAGACAGCGTTTCAGCTTTCACATGTATTCCCTGCCCAGCTGCTGAAGCAGCTTTATGGCCAGTCCTATTTAGGACAAGAAACAAACGGAGTAGGGAGAGTCCAAAGCTTGATCCATAGCCAGAATTTGCTTCTCCTTCTATTTTCACTTCCTCCCCTGCCTCCCTGGACCTGCGACAGTTTGCATTTCACAACCTCTGGTGCTTAGTGCAGGCATTTAGAAAGCACACTAGAAACAACAGAATTGGAACCCCTTAAAGTTTTTCACAACAAAATTTATTAGAAGAATAGTGGTTTTGAAAAGTCTAGCATCCAGTGAAAACTACCATACACAACGTTACAGCTGGGAATGTGTTTCCAAAATGACATGGTCAAATAATACAATGGAGCCATTAAATCTTACACATGCACAACAAGAGAATTAGCGCTTTGACATACAATGCAAAAAATAAATGGACCACATGAAATAAAAATTTAAAAGTACTTATCACATACATTAAGACACAGCTTATTTAGTCCAGTCAAAAAATCAGAACTGCATTAAAAAAAAAAAAAATTAATGTAGTGCAATCAAACCAAAAACCTTAATTTGTGATCATAAGTGCTCTACTACATAAAACATTGATCATAGCAAGGAACAAAAAATTCAAATCACACAGTACAAAAAAAATCTGTAAATAAATATAAACTACAGTACAAGAGAAATATTAAATTATACAATTCCGTCAAACTGTAAACAGTATATTGAAATGAGGTCCATAAGAGTAAAGGGGGGGGGTTCCTGTTTTTTTTTTTTTTTTTTTTTTTCCCATGACACTTGAACTTCTAGAGAGGTCAGAGAGAAATGCCATTTTCCATACTCTTCAAAGACTATGGGTTACATAAATAGAAAGAGAAGACTTTTTGTATGTAAAGTGTCAAATAATAAAGCAGAGGTGTTGCTGACTTGCGACTGCCAACTGCAAGAGCAGAACAGCAGGTTTTACTTTAAACTTTTGCCTCCTCGCGAGCGCAGCACGGGGGCCCGTCACCGCAGCCGGGAAGTGCCAGCACGTTCTGAATCAGCGCTCAGCGTCAGAGCGGAGACACCTGCTGAGGGTCTGGTCCTACCAGTTAGGTGGAAGTGATTACGTACACCCTTACCGCCTCGGACCTCTGCTGATTATCTGACAGGTTTACACGCTTGTCATACAAACACCAACTTTGGCAGAACAATTACTAATAAACTCAAAGCACTCCCGGCCCATTGGTTTCCATCACAGTGGCCAGTGCACAGAATTCTCTAAGGACATTGCATAACTAGAGTGTAGAGGTCAGACAGCCAAGGACCCGTGCTTGAGGTTAGAAGTAGTTATGGTGAGAGAGAAGCAAGAGCCACGTTAAGAAGCCGCCTCTGCGGTTCGCAGAAGCAGTTGGGAATGTGTTTCATTTTTAGCTGCGCTGGCTAGTAGTGGCATTTTAAAATATATAAGTTTAAGATAACATATATACTATATATGTATATAATATAATACATATTATATAATATACATAGGAATTTCTTACAATACATACCAGGAACCCCCACGCGATCTGCTCAGTAGTAATAACTGAATATACAGAATGCCACTATAAGTGTCTGAGGCACTGTGTGCTGGAGAGTAAATATGCAGCTTTAAAATCCGTTTGGCTGAGTTATACCTGGATACCTGAACTGAGTTTTAAGTTGACATTCATCAAGGATGTGCTATCAGCACGTCAAAAGAAAAGCAAAACAAAATACAAGTCACTGCTAGGTTTAAGAAGAGAGTACAAGTACCTGAATTGAGTGAGGATAGTGTGTAAACTGTCCCTGAGGGTTTTTAAACAGTGTGTGTACAAGTTGGATTCCTAAGAACATTAGTTTAAACTTACATTGCGGACTGATAAAATACCAATGTCTGACAATTTAACAAGTGGAGGTTAGAAAGAGTTATGAGCAAACACTCAGAACATATTTTATACATTTTAAAGCAGCAGTAAGCTGCTGTAAGCATACATCCCATCAGTACAAGCAACACATGGGACTCAGATAAAGGTTTCTATTTGCAAAAAGCCCATCATATATCAATAAGTAAAGAATATTCACCTGCTAAATTAGAATGCACCTAGTTACAGACTAGCAATTCAAGATTAATTTTTTTTAATCAAATACTTTGCTATACTTTGCTATTACATACTAAAATTCCTTAAGCTCACTAATGCTGGTATTCTAATCTATTTTTTTTAAATGTTCCCCCTTCATTTAAGAAATATACCATTCCACAACTTAAACATTAAGATCCATTTTCAGTCCTCAGATGTAAAAAGCATGTCAATGAGTTCATATTAAAAATTTACATGGTAAAAAGGCTTGAATTTCAGCCAGAGATTCTAAATACTACTCATTCCCTGAAGGCATAAGGGAGAAAGAATCCCTACCCATTTTTTTTTTTTTTTTTGTGATATAGTTTTCAAGCTGAACATTAAACAATGGTCCAAAATGATTTTTCAGTTTGGGAAACTTCCCTTTCCCTTCCCATCATCCCAGACTCCAAATGTCAAGCCCTGAAATGGCCTATTGAAATGATCAGTTAAAAATATCAGGCATGTATATATACATCCCCTGCCTGAACTTCAGAATATTTGTTGTACTAGTCTTTAAAAGACAGATTAGTATCCCAAGAGAACTTGTGATCTGACCTGAAAAGCTGTTAATGATCCTAGATTGTACATTTGAAATATCTCATAACCTGAAGATCAGATTTAATTAAGACTCTGGCATTGTAACAGAAAAAGTGCTGCAGTTATTTATCCCTTTTCTGGTATTTTAGAATAGGTCAGACAAGTGCTTTTTATAGTGACAGTAAAGTTTACATGCTTTCATGCAGGCATAAAAAATATTATCTGCAAAAATATTTGAGAAATGTAGCACCAAGTAGTTGATAAACTGTTCTAGTAGCTGTAGTAGTGTCTTCATTATTCCCAAGTAGGGAAAAACATTAAGTCAGACTGTACTAGGTGACAACTATAGAAACTGTTTTCTGATACTAACCTTTCCTGCTCCAGTCAGAATGAAGTCTGTGTCCTAATCCCTGCTCCAACAGGTAAGAGTTACCATCTTGAGTCCTTCTAAATTATACTTACCAATTCAGTAGAGACAACATGGGGTCAGGGGTGGGTGGGGATGTTTGCTTTTAAGAAGGTGAATGAAATGCCCTGGACAGGCTGAAAAAAAATCCTTCCTCTTAGTACTCTGCCCAGGAAAACTGATTTTGCAATCAGGCTAAAAGATTTTTGTGACAATTAAATAAAGCTCTCTTAAGATGACAGTTTTCATGACAATACCTGAATACAGGCATAATTCGATGGGACATGAAGTCCCAAACTGCTGCTGTAATACTGGTATAGAGACTTGGCCCCAGTCAAACCAAGAACAGGAGAGAGGGAGAGATGGACATTGGAATGCTGTAACTACTTACAGGTTTTTCTGGTATATGTGGAGTGCAACTACGGATCATTTAGAGTCTGCAATATCTCTCTGCTTACTGATCATCACAGTACATTGTGTTTATACACAGGATAATTAGAAATGAATAACTGTAGTGGTTATCGTACTTGCTACATCCATCAGACCTGCATATAACTAGCAGCGCAGATTTTCAGGTTTCTGAAGGTTCTAATTACTGAGTTTTTGATAAACTTCGAGATCAAGTGGAAATGTTTATAGTACCAAAACTAGTCTTGAAACAATTTTTTTTTAGGTACAGCTTTTTAAACCAATATTAGTCAACATTATCTACTGATGCCAAGAAAAAGCAACATTGAACTAGACTGAAATTACATTTAGTTTCTGAAACATTTGTGGGGAAAACCTGGAAGTTTCTGATTCTCATGAAAATGAGGGAAACAACCCTTCCTGTTCTACCTCTAACATTTAGCAGAAAATCTAAGATATTTAAAATATTGTGACAAAGCTTTCAGTACAGGTTAATAATTTTGCCTTCGTAAGAGTTTGGACTGCAACAAGTGTACGCACTCTTACACGAGTTAAAATTCTGTCTTCACTGAAGAAAGAGCGCTTTACATTACAGATGTATCCACACTGTTTTTGAGAAACAAGGGAACAGCACAGTGTTCCCTTTGCTCCTTGGACACTGTGTTCTTCTCCTAAGACTCAAGGACATCTTAAGAGCATTACTTCAAGTAAACTGGAAAGGAACACATGATAATTCCAATTTTGCCTGTATAACAATTGTTGCAGACGATGTAAAAGGCAAATCAATCAGAACTAAAAAGTTGTTCCAATCTATACAAAGCTTACTCAACCCTAAAGGCCCCGAATCACTTTGCCAGTTCCTGTGAATTTCCAGGGGAAGGCAATGTACTCTCAGGTTCCCATGAAAGAAATATTTAGACTCAAATATTGGCCTGCCACAAGACAAAGCACAGACTATTCCTCGTCTGCTCTCAACTGGTCTAAACATACATGCAGTTGCCTCCCACGTTTAGGAATATCCTTGAGCACTAGAAAGTTCTACAAAAAAGACAGTATAGGAGTTATTGAGAACACAGAAGCTGAATGTGTTCTCTTACTAGAGGCACTATCCTACCGGCACACTTGCGTTTGTTAAAAATCAGTTGTTTTCCAATTGCCATGAAAATTCAGAGTTCGACTTCAGGTGTAGCAATAGGGTTGGTAATGCAAGCATCAAGTTATGAGCTCTGCAACAAGAAGAAAGTAAAGGCATACCTGCATTGCTTATGCAGCAACTTATCCTGTGCAACAGGGAAAAAATGAGAAATTCTAAAGGAAACTGTCTTGAGCCTTAAAAAAAAAACATTAAAAAAATCAGGGAATGACTGGAAAATAAAATATCTTTTGACAGAAATAAAAACGAGTCCAGATACGTGTCCCTACAACATCTAACTGGAAACATTCAACTCTATAGCTGTACTCAAGCATTACGGCCACAATAACGCCTACAACACTGTGGAATGAGGATCCAGCTGGCTGAAAGTGAGGTAATAGTTTGTGATAGGTCAGAGTTCTAAAAAAGCACTTTTACACCCTACAAGTCCAAATAAAAAAAATAAACTAAAATAAAAGGACACATTTCATACATGTTGGGCTTTCTCACCAGAACTGTACGATAATTAACTCCACACCAGGACCCCTACCACACTAAGCCTTACTCATCTTCATTATATGCTGCAGTAAAGATTTACCAAGCGACACCTAAACTTCAGTACAATATGAAACTTGATTCTTAAAACTTTATACACACAAAATATAAAATTACTTTTCTAGGATGGGGTGGGGGAGAGGGATTCTCCTTCATGATACTTGGACTGAAAAACTAGTTTTCAGAGACTGCCACAAATATTATTCACAGTTTCTTGCTGTCAGGCTTCTCCAGCTACATCAACGTAGTACACAACAATACTGTTAAGTCCAATAACTACATCGGATGGACATTCTCGGGAATCAGAGAAAACTAGTGACGAAAAATACCCGAAAGGCCTCCTCCTAACGACGTCTCGGTTTTTACAGGGTTGCAGTTTGTCTATGTTACACGTCAATGTGATCTCAAAAAAGCAGCAGGAGAAAGACTTAAAACCTTATCTCCTGTCCAAGTGATCCAAGTAACATAAGCATCCACTTACCAGAAATAACGTGAGAAACAAGGCTTTTGTTACAAAGACAGCAGTGAACCACACCTTCCCACACCAAAATATGGTCACAACCAGGGATTTTGGCCATGCATACTGCTGGTCAGCAGAAAATTAAGCATGCTAATGGACAAACATTAATTCCAATCATATATTTAAAATTATCTCAAATACTACTAGTTACCTACACTGAGAGCGCCTGTAAAAAATACGTAGTGAAAAATGAAACAAAACATTAGTGATCACTGCAGCACTTGGAGTGATACTAGTCTTATGTGATGAATCACTTCAGAGAAAATACATTAGATGGGACTTTGAAACAAAAAGTTAACATTAAAAGGTGCACCTGAATATTACAGACTAGATTTACAAAACCTACAATAAGGTAAAATATATATCTTTTGAATATTCAGCAGCTTTTTTTTAAATTTGTTTTTATTTTTGAGAGGCTCATGAAATTTTAAAAAGGGACCACTAACTAATCTCAACCATGCTTCACAAAACAATAATGGCTATTTTATATTGCAGTTACCAAAGTAATGCAATTAGTGCTTAAAAAATAATCTACACTTTTTTCTTTTTTTTCCTTTTTGAACAGAGACCTTTGGAGGAAATATGGTTGTTCAAAAGCTTCTTGAAAAAGAAAGATTACCTGAATATTAAGTTATCACAGATCAAGTGTTGTGTTTAAAAGCTTTGCAGACAAGAGTATTACAATCTTCAGGTCTCAGGACATTTAAACTGAGAAAGTTACGTGTTTGGTTTGTTGTTGGTTTTTTTGTTGTTTTTTTTTTTTTTTTTTTTAAATCCACTTTCTAACCAAAGCAAATAAAGAGTACTCAACTTCTCACTATCTATTTACAATTCTTAGCCTACAGTCTGAAATGACAAGACAAATCTCTTTTTAAAACTGCAGCATTAAAGGGTAGGCACACCATTCTTCTGCTGCACGATTGTCACCCACTTAAACGTACACATACAAAATATTTAGGTTAGTAAAATGAGCACTCCACATACACTACAGTGACAAGTTTTATAAAACTCAACTCATGTTGCTTAAATAAAGACAACTGCAAAAGGTTAAACCTCTCTGAACAGTAAAACTGTTACTTTTTTTTTTTTTTTTTAACTTGCAGCAAACTTTCTACCATAACTTCCAACAGCAGATGAAACCACACGTTTAACTGCGCCTTTATTGCAATCACCAGCTAAACTGGAACGTATTGCAGAGTTTATATACTGCTACTGAGCTTAAACTGCTTTAAATGACAAGATGACAACTAGAGAGCTATGAGGAACCAGGATTTTGAGTACTAAAATGTATTAAGTAAACAAAACTAAAAGTATACTTGGGGCCAAATGCCCAGTCCGTTTCAAGAATGAGCAGTGCATATTTAAAACGACAGCAATGGTGTGCCTAACCTTTGAAAATATGAAGTTGCTGGGGAGGGGGAGAGGCTAATAGGATCCACTGTTCCAGAAGTCACTCAGCATTCCTAGGGCTATCTAGGCCACCCCCCCTGAACTTTGAGAAACCACTTTCAATCACTGACTTCACTTAATGCAATCACACAAAAGTCCAATGCTTCTTTTGGTTGTGCAAATGTGGAGAGGGAAAAAAAAAAATAAATAAAAAAAAGGTAATTCTATCTACCTTTTGCACAGATTAAGACCAAATTGTTTCTACCTGAAGAACCAGCAATTCTGATTTGGTCATATTGTGGTAAACCCAGTATGCTCCACCTAGTTACTGACCACTCACGCAGAAAGTATCAAAGATAAAAGTTCTGTACAAAATTTATCCTGGATCTCCATATAATGATAACAATATCATCATATTGAAAAAAAAAAAATTGATTTGTGGTTTATGGAGTGCTTTTACGATGTTTAAATGCTTATTCTAGCATGTGCTAAACCACTATCAAAATAGATTAAATAAAAACAACAACAAAAAAGCAGGACTTAGATTAATTCCTGCTACTGGCAACTGTAATATTTAAAAAGGAAACACCCATTCACTGAGTGTTCGACCCTGACAGTATTACAGATAGATATGATGCAGAGCCTGAAATCAGATCAGGCTACCAGTGTTTTACTTCTTCCCTGAACGTCAACAAGCTCCTTCACTAATGTGGATATTTGGGCAGACTACTGAGGTCGTACACGTTTGAAATCACTGTTTTGTGGGCTTTTTTTTTTTTCTTGCCTTTTTTTTTTTTTTTCTTTTTTTTGCAATATCACAGTAGTTTGTTACATAAATCCCCCTTCCCCGGATTAAAGTCATTTAAACTAGTTGTTGGAACCACATAGTTTAGTAAACTCAGAATCAAGTCTGTAAAAAGCGTAAAGGTCAAAGAACCATAGTTCTGTTATAATGAGGCATACCCTAATACATCATCTAGTGTACCCTGACTGCTCCTGACTGTAAGAAGCTTGTCTTCCGTGAGATAAGGCTACATCCTCGAGCAGGTGAGTCTAAATATCACCCTTCAAAAATATCAAATAAAATTACAGCGAAGGTAGTGTTACAAATAATTAACTGACATATTCTGAAGGTAGTGTATGCAAGTTTTCCCTCCCCTCCCCCCCGGGTGAGCACTAAGCAGACAGTGAATGGTAAGTACGTTTAATTTAGAAAGAAAATAGTGGAGAGCCTAATTAGAACCAATTGATTATCTGTCTAATAAACAAATCTCTGAGTTCAAGAGAGGTGCCATTCCTAAATAACTTGATTTAGCTTAGATCTTTCAATCAACTGGATCAAAGAAAAGGAGGGGAAAAAAAGATTTCTTTAACATTTTGTAGAATGACAGTCTGATTATCATTCAAAAAAAAGCCTGGTTTTAAGAGAGTATCAGTTTAACAAAGTGGACTTATTTCTATAAAGGCAGACATGAAAAACCCAACACCAGAAGTTCAGGCAGGCTCTACAGGTAAGATGTCCACTTCCACAGATCTGCATTCTTTGTGAGGTAACTCAACTCTCTATTGCAGAGAAACATGCAAAAGGCAAAAGAAAAAAAAAAGAAAAAAAAAAGGGGGGGAAAGTGGGCAGGTGAAGGAGGGAAACTGCGACATACCAGGCTAGAAAAATTTACACATGTGACATTCGGAGCACACCTTTCACCTGTGTCCACACAAGTCAATGCTAAACTGCAAAGGAAAGAGCATTGGAGTAAATAGGAGAATCAGGTGCGCTCAGTGGTGGTTGAACTATGCAGTAGTGCTCACCCAGTTTGCAAAGTAATTGGCACTCTACAACATCCCTACTCATCTTTCAATTCATTCGCACTTTGTGCTGCTTCTCCCTGGGGATCTAATTCAATCTTTACTGAAACATCCTGCCCCTCCGACCTCATTAATTTCATTTTTTTCTTTGGAGGGTTTTTCAAAGTGCCCAGCCTCTCTTTAACTTTGTACTCCAGTGTACTGTGGGGGATCCCATAAATACTCTGAGCTTTGGAAACACTCATTTTCCCGCTCATAACCACAGAGATTGCTTCCTCCAGTATCTCGCTGTTATACTGTCTGTATCTCCCTCTTTTCTTCCTAGGTTGCTTGGAGCCAGGATCTCCCTCTTGATCTGAGGTGGGATATGGCTGTCCAGAGGTAGACTGCTCAGCATCTGAGCCCCAGGAATCTGGTCCAGCATCCAGCAAGCTTCTCCTGTTTTGTTTTGGAAGGATAGCCCTTAACTTTTTGCTAAGTGCGCTCTCCGTTTGTGAACCCATTACCAAAGAGCTATAGCTGTACTGGTCACCAGTGCGGGACTCCCATGAAAGGTCCATGCCTCGAACTTGTGGTATCTTTAAATCCACAGGAGACGAATGGCTCACGTCCTTTTTCCCATCCTGTTTAGTTTGAAGTGCCATTTTTTGAAAGGCAGAGTTTTCTGTAAGAAAAGGAAGGTCACTGATGTTGCTGAGTGCACCATTTCCCCTGAATTTCATGCGGCTGAAATTGAATTCGTAGTGTGGTTTTGCCCAAGAAGCCTCCCTGGATAATATTAAGTGCTGTCCATGATTCTGTAGTCCAGATGGCCCATGGCTGGCAGCCGTAGAAAACTGGTTTCTGCTCAGCAGTTCTTCACTAATCTGGAGTGATCGAGCCAGCGGTACTTTAAGAGATGTGGAGTGGCCATAACCTTCCCTGGTTCCATCCTGCAAGCTTCTTGGAGGTACCCCATCACCACTCTGTAGTCCCTCCGGATGGTGCTGGCTGGGTCTCCCAGGTCGCCTAATTGGATGGAAGGAAACTGATGTGAGCAGGACTTGCACAGGTAGGGAGGGATGGGTGAGGGGGCCACTCCTTTATTAGAAGGCCTTGCTTGGGTAACATCACTTTTTGTGTTATTTATTTTTCTCTAAAAATATATATTTTTTTAATTTTTAATATTTTTTTTTTTTAAGTCTCAGCATCAGTCAGTTTTAAAACTTGTTCGCAAAAAAAAAGAGAAGCTTTTTGGGCAAAGAAAAATGAAACCTGTTGGCTGGTCTCTGGTTGGGTTCACAAATGCTCGGAGTAGAAAAGACTTCGCGCAAGCGTCTGAAAATAGCACCTTAATTACAAAGTAGTAATCAATCGCCATAGATCTACACACAACTGTGTTACTGGTGTGACGTTACCACTAAACAAGTACAGTAATAAAAGAGTAAGCCAAAGTGCAACATATTCAACATGCAAATATGACTGCCACCTGCAGTATCTACACATAGGTGGAAACCTTGGATGGTGTTTTGCTTATATCATATTGAAGAATTGCTGCTCAGGGTGGAGAAAAAAAAATGCTTAGCAGGCCTCAAAGGTATTTGCTTCACTTTCATTAAGCACCAAATATGAAAGCACTGCATTACACCAGACTTACCAAAATGCTCTCTTAACAACTAATTGCATATACACATGTCCCTGATTCACATTTGATACACAGCATGGCTAGGAAAAAGATCTAAGTTCCAACTGTCAGCTAGATCAAGGGTTAATAGCAGAAAAAAAACGGTATGTATTTTTACCATTTGCCTTTTGTCACAAGTGTTCTTTCTATGACACAAAGCACAACTACCGCAGATAAACACGTGTGTTTTTATATTTTGCTTGCTTAGCCCCCTGTGGTAATTAAGTCACTCTAGTTTCAAAATCCATCCCCAAACATTTCCATGTTCAACATAAAGATTAATGAAGAGACTAGTAAGCAATTCTATTTTAATGCTCTGGGACACTATAGTGGTGTAAAGCCCTCTAGCTAAGTCAGCATTATTTAAGGATAGGACACATCCTGCTGAAAAG